>NW_027618250.1:0-79949 GCF_964187855.1 Myxine glutinosa
CAAGTGCAAAAGTGGTTTTTCAACACTAACACAAGTGCGAAAAGTGGTTTTTCAACACTAACACAAGTGCAAAAAGTGGTTTTTCCACACTAATACAAGTGCAAAAGTGGTTTCCTGCACCAACACAAGTGCGAAAAGTGGTTTTTCAACACTAACACAAGTGCGAAAAGTGGTTTTTCAACACTAACACAAGTGCGGAAAGTGGTTTTTCAACACTATGACAAGTGCAAAAAGTGTTTTTTCCACACTAATACAAGTGCAAAAGTGGTTTCCTGGACCAACACAAGTGCGAAAAGTGGTTTTTCAACACTAACACAAGTGCGAAAAGTGGTTTTTCAACACTAACACAAGTGCGAAAAGTGGTTTTTCAACACTAACACAAGTACGAAAAGTGGTTTTTCCACACTAATACAAGTGCAAACGTGGTGTCCTGCACCAACACAAGTGCGAAAAGTGGTTTTTCAGCACTAACACAAGTGCGAAAAGTGTTTTTTCCACACGAATACAAGTGCGAAAAGTGGTTTTTCAACACTAACACAAGTGCGAAAAGTGGTTTTTCCACACTAATACAAGTGTGAAAAGTGGTTTTTCCACACTAATACAAGTGCAAAAGTGGTTTTTCAACACTAACACAAGTGCGAAAAGTGGTTTTTCAACACTAACACAAGTGCAAAAAGTGGTTTTTCCACACTAATACAAGTGCAAAAGTGGTTTCCTGCACCAACACAAGTGCGAAAAGTGGTTTTTCAACACTAACACAAGTGCGAAAAGTGGTTTTTCAACACTAACACAAGTGCGGAAAGTGGTTTTTCAACACTATGACAAGTGCAAAAAGTGTTTTTTCCACACTAATACAAGTGCAAAAGTGGTTTCCTGGACCAACACAAGTGCGAAAAGTGGTTTTTCAACACTAACACAAGTGCGAAAAGTGGTTTTTCAACACTAACACAAGTGCGAAAAGTGGTTTTTCAACACTAACACAAGTGCGAAAAGCGGTTTTTCCACACTAATACAAGTGCAAACGTGGTTTCCTGCACCAACACAAGTGCGAAAAGTGGTTTTTCAACACTAACACAAGTGCAAAAAAAAATTTTTCCACACGAATACAAGTGCGAAAAGTGGTTTTTCAACACTAACACAAGTGCGAAAAGTGGTTTTTCCACACTAATACAAGTGTGAAAAGTGGTTTTTCCACACTAATACAAGTGCAAAAGTGGTTTTTCAACACTAACACAAGTGCGAAAAGTGGTTTTTCAACACTAACACAAGTGCAAAAAGTGGTTTTTCCACACTAATACAAGTGCAAAAGTGGTTTCCTGCACCAACACAAATGCGAAAAGTGGTTTTTCAACACTAACACAAGTGCGAAAAGTGGTTTTTCCACACTAATACAAGTGCAAAAGTGGTTTCCTGCACCAACACAAGTGCGAAAAGTGGTTTTTCAACACTAACACAAGTGCGAAAAGTGGTTTTTCAACACTAACACAAGTGCGAAAAGTGGTTTTTCCACACTAATACAAGTGCAAAAGTGGTTTCCTGCACCAAAACAAGTGCGAAAATTGGTTTTTCAACACTAACACAAGTGCGGAAAGTGGTTTTTCAACAATAACACAAGTGCGAAAAGTGGTTTTTCCACACTAATACAAGTGCAAATGTGGTTTCCTGCACCAACACAAGTGCGAAAAGTGGTTTTTCAACACTAACACAAGTGCAAAAAGTGGTTTTTCAACACTATCACAAGTGCAAAAAGTGTTTTTTCCACACTAATACAAGTGCAAAAGTGGTTTCCTGCACCAACACAAGTGCGAAAAGTGGTATTTCAACACTAACACAAGTGCGAAAAGTGTTTTTTCCACACGAATACAAGTGCGAAAAGTGGTTTTTCAACACTAACACAAGTGCGAAAAGTGGTTTTTCCACACTAATACAAGTGTGAAAAGTGGTTTTTCCACACTAATACAAGTGCAAAAGTGGTTTTTCAACACTAACACAAGTGCGAAAGGTGGTTTTTCAACACTAACACAAGTGCAAAAAGTGGTTTTTCCACACTAATACAAGTGCAAAAGTGGTTTCCTGCACCAACACAAGTGCGAAAAGTGGTTTTTCAACACTAACACAAGTGCGAAAAGTGGTTTTTCAACACTAACACAAGTGCGGAAAGTGGTTTTTCAACACTATGACAAGTGCAAAAAGTGTTTTTTCCACACTAATACAAGTGCAAAAGTGGTTTCCTGGACCAACACAAGTGCGAAAAGTGGTTTTTCAACACTAACACAAGTGCGAAAAGTGGTTTTTCAACACTAACACAAGTGCGAAAAGTGGTTTTTCAACACTAACACAAGTGCGAAAAGTGGTTTTTCCACACTAATACAAGTGCAAACGTGGTGTCCTGCACCAACACAAGTGCGAAAAGTGGTTTTTCAGCACTAACACAAGTGCGAAAAGTGTTTTTTCCACACGAATACAAGTGCGAAAAGTGGTTTTTCAACACTAACACAAGTGCGAAAAGTGGTTTTTCCACACTAATACAAGTGTGAAAAGTGGTTTTTCCACACTAATACAAGTGCAAAAGTGGTTTTTCAACACTAACACAAGTGCGAAAAGTGGTTTTTCAACACTAACACAAGTGCAAAAAGTGGTTTTTCCACACTAATACAAGTGCAAAAGTGGTTTCCTGCACCAACACAAGTGCGAAAAGTGGTTTTTCAACACTAACACAAGTGCGAAAAGTGGTTTTTCAACACTAACACAAGTGCGGAAAGTGGTTTTTCAACACGATGACAAGTGCAAAAAGTGTTTTTTCCACACTAATACAAGTGCAAAAGTGGTTTCCTGGACCAACACAAGTGCGAAAAGTGGTTTTTCAACACTAACACAAGTGCGAAAAGTGGTTTTTCAACACTAACACAAGTGCGAAAAGTGGTTTTTCAACACTAACACAAGTGCGAAAAGCGGTTTTTCCACACTAATACAAGTGCAAACGTGGTTTTCCTGCACCAACACAAGTGCGAAAAGTGGTTTTTCAACACTAACACAAGTGCAAAAAAAATTTTTTCCACACGAATACAAGTGCGAAAAGTGGTTTTTCAACACTAACACAAGTGCGAAAAGTGGTTTTTCCACACTAATACAAGTGTGAAAAGTGGTTTTTCCACACTAATACAAGTGTGAAAAGTGGTTTTTCCACACTAATACAAGTGCAAAAGTGGTTTTTCAACACTAACACAAGTGCGAAAAGTGGTTTTTCAACACTAACACAAGTGCAAAAAGTGGTTTTTCCACACTAATACAAGTGCAAAAGTGGTTTCCTGCACCAACACAAATGCGAAAAGTGGTTTTTCAACACTAACACAAGTGCGAAAAGTGGTTTTTCCACACTAATACAAGTGCAAAAGTGGTTTCCTGCACCAACACAAGTGCGAAAAGTGGTTTTTCAACACTAACACAAGTGCGAAAAGTGGTTTTTCAACACTAACACAAGTGCGAAAAGTGGTTTTTCCACACTAATACAAGTGCAAAAGTGGTTTCCTGCACCAAAACAAGTGCGAAAATTGGTTTTTCAACACTAACACAAGTGCGAAAAGTGGTTTTTCAACAATAACACAAGTGCGAAAAGTGGTTTTTCCACACTAATACAAGTGCAAATGTGGTTTCCTGCACCAACACAAGTGCGAAAAGTGGTTTTTCAACACTAACACAAGTGCAAAAAGTGGTTTTTCAACACTATCACAAGTGCAAAAAGTGTTTTTTCCACACTACTACAAGTGCAAAAGTGGTTTCCTGCACCAACACAAGTGCGAAAAGTGGTATTTCAACACTAACACAAGTGCGAAAAGTGTTTTTTCCACACGAATACAAGTGCGAAAAGTGGTTTTTCAACACTAACACAAGTGCGAAAAGTGGTTTTTCCACACTAATACAAGTGTGAAAAGTGGTTTTTCCACACTAATACAAGTGCAAAAGTGGTTTTTCAACACTAACACAAGTGCGAAAAGTGGTTTTTCAACACTAACACAAGTGCAAAAAGTGGTTTTTCCACACTAATACAAGTGCAAAAGTGGTTTCCTGCACCAACACAAGTGCGAAAAGTGGTTTTTCAACACTAACACAAGTGCGAAAAGTGGTTTTTCAACACTAACACAAGTGCGGAAAGTGGTTTTTCAACACTATGACAAGTGCAAAAAGTGTTTTTTCCACACTAATACAAGTGCAAAAGTGGTTTCCTGGACCAACACAAGTGCGAAAAGTGGTTTTTCAACACTAACACAAGTGCGAAAAGTGGTTTTTCAACACTAACACAAGTGCGAAAAGTGGTTTTTCAACACTAACACAAGTGCGAAAAGTGGTTTTTCCACACTAATACAAGTGCAAACGTGGTTTCCTGCACCAACACAAGTGCGAAAAGTGGTTTTTCAACACTAACACAAGTGCAAAAAAAAATTTTTCCACACGAATACAAGTGCGAAAAGTGGTTTTTCAACACTAACACAAGTGCGAAAAGTGGTTTTTCCACACTAATACAAGTGTGAAAAGTGGTTTTTCCACACTAATACAAGTGCAAAAGTGGTTTTTCAACACTAACACAAGTGCGAAAAGTGGTTTTTCAACACTAACACAAGTGCAAAAAGTGGTTTTTCCACACTAATACAAGTGCAAAAGTGGTTTCCTGCACCAACACAAATGCGAAAAGTGGTTTTTCAACACTAACACAAGTGCGAAAAGTGGTTTTTCAACACGAACACAAGTGCGAAAAGTGGTTTTTCCACACTAATACAAGTGCAAAAGTGGTTTCCTGCACCAACACAAGTGCGAAAAGTGGTTTTTCAACACTAACACAAGTGCGAAAAGTGGTTTTTCAACACTAACACAAGTGCAAAAAGTGGTTTTCCACACTAATACAAGTGCAAAAGTGGTTTCCTGCACCAAAACAAGTGCGAAAATTGGTTTTTCAACACTAACACAAGTGCGAAAAGTGGTTTTTCAACAATAACACAAGTGCGAAAAGTGGTTTTTCCACACTAATACAAGTGCAAATGTGGTTTCCTGCACCAACACAAGTGCGAAAAGTGGTTTTTCAACACTAACACAAGTGCAAAAAGTGGTTTTTCAACACTATCACAAGTGCAAAAAGTGGTTTTTCAACACTAACACAAGTGCGAAAAGTGGTTTTTCCACACTAATACAAGTGTGAAAAGTGGTTTTTCCACACTAATACAAGTGCAAAAGTGGTTTTTCAACACTAACACAAGTGCGAAAAGTGGTTTTTCAACACTAACACAAGTGCAAAAAGTGGTTTTTCCACACTAATACAAGTGCAAAAGTGGTTTCCTGCACCAACACAAATGCGAAAAGTGGTTTTTCAACACTAACACAAGTGCGAAAAGTGGTTTTTCCACACTAATACAAGTGCAAAAGTGGTTTCCTGCACCAACACAAGTGCGAAAAGTGGTTTTTCAACACTAACACAAGTGCGAAAAGTGGTTTTTCAACACTAACACAAGTGCGAAAAGTGGTTTTTCCACACTAATACAAGTGCAAAAGTGGTTTCCTGCACCAAAACAAGTGCGAAAATTGGTTTTTCAACACTAACACAAGTGCGAAAAGTGGTTTTTCAACAATAACACAAGTGCGAAAAGTGGTTTTTCCACACTAATACAAGTGCAAATGTGGTTTCCTGCACCAACACAAGTGCGAAAAGTGGTTTTTCAACACTAACACAAGTGCAAAAAGTGGTTTTTCAACACTATCACAAGTGCAAAAAGTGTTTTTTCCACACTAATACAAGTGCAAAAGTGGTTTCCTGCACCAACACAAGTGCGAAAAGTGGTATTTCAACACTAACACAAGTGCGAAAAGTGTTTTTTCCACACGAATACAAGTGCGAAAAGTGGTTTTTCAACACTAACACAAGTGCGAAAAGTGGTTTTTCCACACTAATACAAGTGTTAAAAGTGGTTTTTCGACACTAATACAAGTGCAAAAGTGGTTTCTCTGCACCAACACAAGTGCGAAAAGTGGTTTTTCAACACTATCACAAGTGCAAAAAGTGTTTTTTCCACACTAATACAAGTGCAAAAGTGGTTTCCTGCACCAACACAAGTGCGAAAAGTGGTTTTTCAACACTAACACAAGTGGAAAATTGGTTTTTCAACACTAACACAAGTGCGAAAAGTGTTTTTTCCACACTAATACAAGTGCAAAAGTGGTTTCCTGCACCAACACAAGTGCGAAAAGTGGTTTTTCAACACTAACACAAGTGCGAAAAGTGGTTTTTCAACACTAACACAAGTGCGAAAAGTGTTTTTCCCACACTACTACAAGTGCAAAAGTGGTTTCCTGCACCAACACAAGTGCGAGAAGTTGTTTTTCAACAATAACACAAGTGCGAAAAATGGTTTTTCAACACTAACACAAGTGCGAAAAGTGTTTTTTCCACACTAATACAAGTGCAAAAGTGGTTTCCTGCACCAACACAAGTGCGAAAAGTGGTTTTTCAACATTAACACAAGTGCGAAAAGTGGTTTTACAACACTAACACAAGTGCGAAAAGTGGTTTTTCAACACTAACACAAGTGCGAAAAGTGGTTTTTCCACACTAATACAAGTGCAAAAGTGGTTTCCTGCACCAACACAAGTGCGAAAAGTGGTTTTTCCACACTATCACAAGTGCAAAAAGTGTTTTTTCCACACTAATACAAGTGCAAAAGTGGTTTCCTGCACCAACACAAGTGCGAAAAGTGGTTTTTCAACACTAACACAAGTGGAAAATTGGTTTTTCAACACTAACACAAGTGCGAAAAGTGGTTTTTCCACACTAATACAAGTGCAAAAGTGGTTTCCTGCACCAACACAAGTGCGAAAAGTGGTTTTTCAACACTAACACAAGTGCGAAAAGTGGTTTTTCAACACTAACACAAGTGCGAAAAGTGGTTTTTCCACACTAATACAAGTGCAAAAGTGGTTTCCTGCACCAACACAAGTGCGAAAAGTGGTTTTTCAACACTAACACAAGTGCGAAAAGTGGTTTTTCAACACTATCACAAGTGCAAAAAGTGTTTTTTCCATACTAATACAAGTGCAAAAGTGGTTTCCTGCACCAACACAAGTGCGAAAAGTGGTTTTTCAACACTAACACTAGTGCGAAAAGTGGTTTTCAACACTAACACAAGTGCGAAAAGTGTTTTTTCCACACTAATACAAGTGCAAAAGTGGTTTCCTGCACCAACACAAGTGCGAAAATTGGTTTTTCAACACTAACACAAGTGCGAAAAGTGGTTTTTCAACACTAACACAAGTGCGAAAAGTGTTTTTTCCACACTAATACAAGTGCAAAAGTGGTTTCCTGCACCAACACAAGTGCGAAAAGTGGTTTTTCAACACTAACACAAGTGCGAAAAGTGGTTTTTCAACACTAACACAAGTGCGAAAAGTGGTTTTTCAACACTAACACAAGTGCGAAAAGTGGTTTTTCAACACTAACACAAGTGCGAAAAGTGGTTTTTCCACACTAATACAAGTGCAAACGTGGTTTCCTGCACCAACACAAGTGCGAAAAGTGGTTTTTCAACACTAACACAAGTGCGAAAAGTGGTTTTTCAACACTAACACAAGTGTGAAAAGTCGTTTTTCAACACTAACACAAGTGCGAAAAGTGGTTTTTCCACACTAATACAAGTGCAAAAGTGGTTTCCTGCACCAACACAAGTGCGAAAAGTGGTTTTTCAACACTAACACAAGTGCGAAAAGTGGTTTTTTAACACTATCACAAGTGCAAAAAGTGTTTTTTCCACACTAATACAAGTGCAAAAGTGGTTTCCTGCACCAACACAAGTGCGAAATGTGGTTTTTCAACACTAACACAAGTGCGAAAAGTGGTTTTTCAACACTAACACAAGTGCGAAAAGTGTTTTTCCCACACTACTACAAGTGCAAAAGTGGTTTCCTGCACCAACACAAGTGCGAAAAGTTGTTTTTCAACAATAACACAAGTGCGAAAATGGTTTTTCAACACTAACACAAGTGCGAAAAGTGGTTTCCTGCACCAACACAAGTGCGAAAAGTGGTTTTTCAACATTAACACAAGTGCGAAAAGTGGTTTTTCAACACTAACACAAGTGCGAAAAGTGGTTTTTCAACACTAACACAAGTGCGAAAAGTGGTTTTTCAACACTAACACAAGTGCGAAAAGTGGTTTTTCCACACTAATACAAGTGCAAACGTGGTTTCCTGCACCAACACAAGTGCGAAAAGTGGTTTTTCAACACTAACACAAGTGCGAAAAGTGGTTTTTCAACACTAACACAAGTGTGAAAAGTCGTTTTTCAACACTAACACAAGTGCGAAAAGTGGTTTTTCCACACTAATACAAGTGCAAAAGTGGTTTCCTGCACCAACACAAGTGCGAAAAGTGGTTTTTCAACACTAACACAAGTGCGAAAAGTGGTTTTTTAACACTATCACAAGTGCAAAAAGTGTTTTTTCCACACTAATACAAGTGCAAAAGTGGTTTCCTGCACCAACACAAGTGCGAAAAGTGGTTTTTCAACACTAACACAAGTGCGAAAAGTGGTTTTTCAACACTAACACAAGTGCGAAAAGTGTTTTTCCCACACTACGACAAGTGCAAAAGTGGTTTCCTGCACCAACACAAGTGCGAAAAGTTGTTTTTCAACAATAACACAAGTGCGAAAAATGGTTTTTCAACACTAACACAAGTGCGAAAAGTGTTTTTTCCACACTAATACAAGTGCAAAAGTGGTTTCCTGCACCAACACAAGTGCGAAAAGTGGTTTTTCAACATTAACACAAGTGCGAAAAGTGGTTTTTCAACACTAACACAAGTGCGAAAAGTGGTTTTTCAACACTAACACAAGTGCGAAAAGTGGTTTTTCAACACTAACACAAGTGCGAAAAGTGTTTTTTCCACACTAATACAAGTGCAAAAGTGGTTTCCTGCACCAACACACGTGCGAAAAGTGGTTTTTCAACACTAACACAAGTGCGAAAAGTGGTTTTTCAACACTATCACAAGTGCAAAAAGTGTTTTTTCCACACTAATACAAGTGCAAAAGTGGTTTCATGCACCAACACAAGTGCGAAAAGTGGTTTTTCAACACTAACACAAGTGCGAAAAGTGGTTTTTCAACACTAACACAAGTGCGAAAAGTGGTTTTTCCACACGAATACAAGTGCAAAAGTGGTTTCCTGCACCAACACAAGTGGGAAAAGTGGTTTTTCAACATTAACACAAGTGCGAAAAGTGGTTTTTCAACACTAACACAAGTGCGAAAAGTGGTTTTTCAACACTAACACAAGTGCGAAAAGTGTTTTTTCCACACTAATACAAGTGCAAAAGTGGTTTCCTGCACCAACACACGTGGGAAAAGTGGTTTTTCAACACTAACACAAGTGCGAAAAGTGGTTTTTCAACACTAACACAAGTGCGAAAAGTGTTTTTTCCACACTAATACAAGTGCAAAAGTGGTTTCCTGCACCAACACAAGTGCGAGAAGTGGTTTTTCAACACTAACACAAGTGCGAAAAGTGGTTTTTCAACACTAACACAAGTGCGAAAAGTGTTTTTTCCACACTAATACAAATGCAAAAGTGGTTTCCTGCACCAACACAAGTGCGAAAAGTGGTTTTTCAACACTAACACAAGTGCGAAAAGTGGTTTTTCAACACTAACACAAGTGCGAAAAGTGGTTTTTCAACACTAACACAATTGCGAAAAGTGTTTTTTCCACACTAATACAAGTGCAAAAGTGGTTTCCTGCACCAACACAAGTGCGAAAAGTGGTTTTTCAACACTATCACAAGTGCAAAAAGTGTTTTTTCCACACTAATACAAGTGCAAAAGTGGTTTCCTGCACCAACACAAGTGCGAAAAGTGGTTTTTCAACACTAACACAAGTGGAAAATTGGTTTTTCAACACTAACACAAGTGCGAAAAGTGTTTTTTCCACACTAATACAAGTGCAAAAGTGGTTTCCTGCACCAACACAAGTGCGAAAAGTGGTTTTTCAACACTAATACAAGTGCGAAAAGTGGTTTTTCAACACTAACACAAGTGCGAAAAGTGTTTTTCCCACACTACTACAAGTGCAAAAGTGGTTTCCTGCACCAACACAAGTGCGAGAGGTTGTTTTTCAACAATAACACAAGTGCGAAAAATGGTTTTTCAACACTAACACAAGTGCGAAAAGTGTTTTTTCCACACTAATACAAGTGCAAAAGTGGTTTCCTGCACCAACACAAGTGCGAAAAGTGGTTTTTCAACATTAACACAAGTGCGAAAAGTGGTTTTACAACACTAACACAAGTGCGAAAAGTGGTTTTTCAACACTAACACAAGTGCGAAAAGTGGTTTTTCAACACTAACACAAGTGCGAAAAGTGTTTTTTCGACACTAATACAAGTGCAAAAGTGGTTTCCTGCACCAACACACGTGCGAAAAGTGGTTTTTCAACACTAACACAAGTGCGAAAAGTGGTTTTTCAACACTATCACAAGTGCAAAAAGTGTTTTTTCCACACTAATACAAGTGCAAAAGTGGTTTCATGCACCAACACAAGTGCGAAAAGTGGTTTTTCAACACTAACACAAGTGCGAAAAGTGGTTTTTCAACACTAATACAAGTGCAAAAGTGGTTTCCTGCACCAACACAAGTGCGAAAAGTGTTTTTTCAACACTAACACAAGTGCGAAAAGTGGTTTTTCAACACTAACACAAGTGCGAAAAGTGTTTTTTCGACACTAATACAAGTGCAAAAGTGGTTTCCTGCACCAACACACGTGCGAAAAGTGGTTTTTCAACACTAACACAAGTGCGAAAAGTGGTTTTTCAACACTATCACAAGTGCAAAAAGTGTTTTTTCCACACTAATACAAGTGCAAAAGTGGTTTCATGCACCAACACAAGTGCGAAAAGTGGTTTTTCAACACTAACACAAGTGCGAAAAGTGGTTTTTCCACACTAATACAAGTGCAAAAGTGGTTTCCTGCACCAACACAAGTGCGAAAAGTGGTTTTTCAACACTAACACAAGTGCGAAAAGTGGTTTTTCAACACTATCACAAGTGCAAAAAGTGTTTTTTCCACACTAATACAAGTGCAAAAGTGGTTTCCTGCACCAACACAAGTGCGAAAAGTGGTTTTTCAACACTAACACAAGTGCAAAAAGTGTTTTTTCAACACTAACACAAGTGCGAAAAGTGTTTTTTCCACACTAATACAAGTGCAAAAGTGGTTTCCCGCACCAACACAAGTGCGAAAAGTGGTTTTTCAACATTAACACAAGTGCGAAAAGTGGTTTTCAACACTAACACAAGTGCGAGAAGTGGTTTTTCAACACTAACACAAGTGCGAAAAGTGGTTTTTCAACACTAACACAAGTGCGAAAAGTGTTTTTTCCACACTAATACAAATGCAAAAGTGGTTTCCTGCACCAACACAAGTGCGAAAAGTGGTTTTTCAACACTAACACAAGTGCGAAAAGTGGTTTTTCAACACTAACACAAGTGCGAAAAGTGGTTTTTCAACACTAACACAATTGCGAAAAGTGTTTTTTCCACACTAATACAAGTGCAAAAGTGGTTTCCTGCACCAACACAAGTGCGAAAAGTGGTTTTTCAACACTATCACAAGTGCAAAAAGTGTTTTTTCCACACTAATACAAGTGCAAAAGTGGTTTCCTGCACCAACACAAGTGCGAAAAGTGGTTTTTCAACACTAACACAAGTGGAAAATTGGTTTTTCAACACTAACACAAGTGCGAAAAGTGTTTTTTCCACACTAATACAAGTGCAAAAGTGGTTTCCTGCACCAACACAAGTGCGAAAAGTGGTTTTTCAACACTAACACAAGTGCGAAAAGTGGTTTTTCAACACTAACACAAGTGCGAAAAGTGTTTTTCCCACACTACTACAAGTGCAAAAGTGGTTTCCTGCACCAACACAAGTGCGAGAGGTTGTTTTTCAACAATAACACAAGTGCGAAAAATGGTTTTTCAACACTAACACAAGTGCGAAAAGTGTTTTTTCCACACTAATACAAGTGCAAAAGTGGTTTCCTGCACCAACACAAGTGCGAAAAGTGGTTTTTCAACATTAACACAAGTGCGAAAAGTGGTTTTACAACACTAACACAAGTGCGAAAAGTGGTTTTTCAACACTAACACAAGTGCGAAAAGTGGTTTTTCAACACTAACACAAGTGCGAAAAGTGTTTTTTCGACACTAATACAAGTGCAAAAGTGGTTTCCTGCACCAACACACGTGCGAAAAGTGGTTTTTCAACACTAACACAAGTGCGAAAAGTGGTTTTTCAACACTATCACAAGTGCAAAAAGTGTTTTTTCCACACTAATACAAGTGCAAAAGTGGTTTCATGCACCAACACAAGTGCGAAAAGTGGTTTTTCAACACTAACACAAGTGCGAAAAGTGGTTTTTCAACACTAATACAAGTGCAAAAGTGGTTTCCTGCACCAACACAAGTGCGAAAAGTGTTTTTTCAACACTAACACAAGTGCGAAAAGTGGTTTTTCAACACTAACGCAAGTGCGAAAAGTGTTTTTTCGACACTAATACAAGTGCAAAAGTGGTTTCCTGCACCAACACACGTGCGAAAAGTGGTTTTTCAACACTAACACAAGTGCGAAAAGTGGTTTTTCAACACTATCACAAGTGCAAAAAGTGTTTTTTCCACACTAATACAAGTGCAAAAGTGGTTTCATGCACCAACACAAGTGCGAAAAGTGGTTTTTCAACACTAACACAAGTGCGAAAAGTGGTTTTTCCACACTAATACAAGTGCAAAAGTGGTTTCCTGCACCAACACAAGTGCGAAAAGTGGTTTTTCAACACTAACACAAGTGCGAAAAGTGGTTTTTCAACACTATCACAAGTGCAAAAAGTGTTTTTTCCACACTAATACAAGTGCAAAAGTGGTTTCCTGCACCAACACAAGTGCGAAAAGTGGTTTTTCAACACTAACACAAGTGCAAAAAGTGTTTTTTCAACACTAACACAAGTGCGAAAAGTGTTTTTTCCACACTAATACAAGTGCAAAAGTGGTTTCCCGCACCAACACAAGTGCGAAAAGTGGTTTTTCAACATTAACACAAGTGCGAAAAGTGGTTTTCAACACTAACACAAGTGCGAAAAGTGGTTTTTCAACACTAACACAAGTGCGAAAAGTGGTTTTTCAACACTAACACAAGTGCGAAAAGTGTTTTTTCCACACTAATACAAGTGCAAAAGTGGTTTCCTGCACCAACACACGTGCGAAAAGTGGTTTTTCAACACTAACACAAGTGCGAAAAGTGGTTTTTCAACACTAACACAAGTGCGAAAAGTGTTTTTTCCACACTAATACAAGTGCAAAAGTGGTTTCCTGCACCAACACAAGTGCGAGAAGTGGTTTTTCAACACTAACACAAGTGCGAAAAGTGGTTTTTCAACACTAACACAAGTGCGAAAAGTGTTTTTTCCACACTAATACAAATGCAAAAGTGGTTTCCTGCACCAACACAAGTGCGAAAAGTGGTTTTTCAACACTAACACAAGTGCGAAAAGTGGTTTTTCAACACTAACACAAGTGCGAAAAGTGGTTTTTCAACACTAACACAATTGCGAAAAGTGTTTTTTCCACACTAATACAAGTGCAAAAGTGGTTTCCTGCACCAACACAAGTGCAAAAAGTGGTTTTTCAACACTATCACAAGTGCAAAAAGTGTTTTTTCCACACTAATACAAGTGCAAAAGTGGTTTCCTGCACCAACACAAGTGCGAAAAGTGGTTTTTCAACACTAACACAAGTGGAAAATTGGTTTTTCAACACTAACACAAGTGCGAAAAGTGTTTTTTCCACACTAATACAAGTGCAAAAGTGGTTTCCTGCACCAACACAAGTGCGAAAAGTGGTTATTCAACACTAACACAAGTGCGAAAAGTGGTTTTTCAACACTAACACAAGTGCAAAAAGTGTTTTTCCCACACTACTACAAGTGCAAAAGAGGTTTCCTGCACCAACACAAGTGCGAAAAGTTGTTTTTCAACAATAACACAAGTGCGAAAAATGGTTTTTCAACACTAACACAAGTGCGAAAAGTGTTTTTTCCACACTAATACAAGTGCAAAAGTGGTTTCCTGCACCAACACAAGTGCGAAAAGTGGTTTTTCAACATTAACACAAGTGCGAAAAGTGGTTTTTCAACACTAACACAAGTGCGAAAAGTGGTTTTTCAACACTAACACAAGTGCGAAAAGTGGTTTTTCAACACTAACACAAGTGCGAAAAGTGTTTTTTCGACACTAATACAAGTGCAAAAGTGGTTTCCTGCACCAACACACGTGCGAAAAGTGGTTTTTCAACACTAACACAAGTGCGAAAAGTGGTTTTTCAACACTATCACAAGTGCAAAAAGTGTTTTTTCCACACTAATACAAGTGCAAAAGTGGTTTCATGCACCAACACAAGTGCGAAAAGTGGTTTTTCAACACTAACACAAGTGCGAAAAGTGGTTTTTCAACACTAACACAAGTGCGAAAAGTGGTTTTTCCACACTAATACAAGTGCAAAAGTGGTTTCCTGCACCAACACAAGTGCGAAAAGTGGTTTTTCAACACTAACACAAGTGCGAAAAGTGGTTTTTCAACACTATCACAAGTGCAAAAAGTGTTTTTTCCACACTAATACAAGTGCAAAAGTGGTTTCCTGCACCAACACAAGTGCGAAAAGTGGTTTTTCAACACTAACACAAGTGCAAAAAGTGGTTTTTCAACACTAACACAAGTGCGAAAAGTGGTTTTTCAACACTAACACAAGTGCGAAAAGTGGTTTTTCAACACTAACACAAGTGCGAAAAGTGTTTTTTCCACACTAATACAAGTGCAAAAGTGGTTTCCTGCACCAACACAAGTGCGAAAAGTGGTTTTTCCATACTATCACAAGTGCAAAAAGTGTTTTTTCCACACTAATACAAGTGCAAAAGTGGTTTCCTGCACCAACACAAGTGCAAAAAGTGGTTTTTCAACACTAACACAAGTGGAAAATTGGTTTTTCAACACTAACACAAGTGCGAAAAGTGGTTTTTCCACACTAATACAAGTGCAAAAGTGGTTTCCTGCACCAACACAAGTGCGAAAAGTGGTTTTTCAACACTAACACAAGTGCGAAAAGTGGTTTTTCAACACTAACACAAGTGCGAAAAGTGGTTTTTCCACACTAATACAAGTGCAAAAGTGGTTTCCTGCACCAACACAAGTGCGAAAAGTGGTTTTTCAACACTAACACAAGTGCGAAAAGTGGTTTTTCAACACTATCACAAGTGCAAAAAGTGTTTTTTCCATACTAATACAAGTGCAAAAGTGGTTTCCTGCACCAACACAAGTGCGAAAAGTGGTTTTTCAACACTAACACTAGTGCGAAAAGTGGTTTTCAACACTAACACAAGTGCGAAAAGTGTTTTTTCCACACTAATACAAGTGCAAAAGTGGTTGCCTGCACCAACACAAGTGCAAAAAGTGGTTTTTCAACACTATCACAAGTGCAAAAAGTGTTTTTTCCACACTAATACAAGTGCAAAAGTGGTTTCCTGCACCAACACAAGTGCGAAAAGTGGTTTTTCAACACTAACACAAGTGGAAAATTGGTTTTTCAACACTAACACAAGTGCGAAAAGTGTTTTTTCCACACTAATACAAGTGCAAAAGTGGTTTCCTGCACCAACACAAGTGCGAAAAGTGGTTTTTCAACACTAACACAAGTGCGAAAAGTGGTTTTTCAACACTAACACAAGTGCGAAAAGTGTTTTTCCCACACTACTACAAGTGCAAAAGAGGTTTCCTGCACCAACACAAGTGCGAGAGGTTGTTTTTCAACAATAACACAAGTGCGAAAAATGGTTTTTCAACACTAACACAAGTGCGAAAAGTGTTTTTTCCACACTAATACAAGTGCAAAAGTGGTTTCCTGCACCAACACAATTGCGAAAAGTGGTTTTTCAACATTAACACAAGTGCGAAAAGTGGTTTTTCAACACTAACACAAGTGCGAAAAGTGGTTTTTCAACACTAACACAAGTGCGAAAAGTGGTTTTTCAACACTAACACAAGTGCGAAAAGTGTTTTTTCGACACTAATACAAGTGCAAAAGTGGTTTCCTGCACCAACACACGTGCGAAAAGTGGTTTTTCAACACTAACACAAGTGCGAAAAGTGGTTTTTCAACACTATCACAAGTGCAAAAAGTGTTTTTTCCACACTAATACAAGTGCAAAAGTGGTTTCATGCACCAACACAAGTGCGAAAAGTGGTTTTTCAACACTAACACAAGTGCGAAAAGTGGTTTTTCAACACTAACACAAGTGCGAAAAGTGGTTTTTCCACACTAATACAAGTGCAAAAGTGGTTTCCTGCACCAACACAAGTGCGAAAAGTGGTTTTTCAACACTAACACAAGTGCGAAAAGTGGTTTTTCAACACTATCACAAGTGCAAAAAGTGTTTTTTCCACACTAATACAAGTGCAAAAGTGGTTTCCTGCACCAACACAAGTGCGAAAAGTGGTTTTTCAACACTAACACAAGTGCAAAAAGTGGTTTTTCAACACTAACACAAGTGCGAAAAGTGGTTTTTCAACACTAACACAAGTGCGAAAAGTGGTTTTTCAACACTAACACAAGTGCGAAAAGTGTTTTTTCCACACTAATACAAGTGCAAAAGTGGTTTCCTGCACCAACACAAGTGCGAAAAGTGGTTTTTCCACACTATCACAAGTGCAAAAAGTGTTTTTTCCACACTAATACAAGTGCAAAAGTGGTTTCCTGCACCAACACAAGTGCGAAAAGTGGTTTTTCAACACTAACACAAGTGGAAAATTGGTTTTTCAACACTAACACAAGTGCGAAAAGTGGTTTTTCCACACTAATACAAGTGCAAAAGTGGTTTCCTGCACCAACACAAGTGCGAAAAGTGGTTTTTCAACACTAACACAAGTGCGAAAAGTGGTTTTTCAACACTAACACAAGTGCGAAAAGTGGTTTTTCCACACTAATACAAGTGCAAAAGTGGTTTCCTGCACCAACACAAGTGCGAAAAGTGGTTTTTCAACACTAACACAAGTGCGAAAAGTGGTTTTTCAACACTATCACAAGTGCAAAAAGTGTTTTTTCCATACTAATACAAGTGCAAAAGTGGTTTCCTGCACCAACACAAGTGCGAAAAGTGTTTTTTCAACACTAACAATAGTGCGAAAAGTGGTTTTCAACACTAACACAAGTGCGAAAAGTGTTTTTTCCACACTAATACAAGTGCAAAAGTGGTTTCCTGCACCAACACAAGTGCGAAAATTGGTTTTTCAACACTAACACAAGTGCGAAAAGTGGTTTTTCAACACTAACACAAGTGCGAAAAGTGTTTTTTCCACACTAATACAAGTGCAAAAGTGGTTTCCTGCACCAACACAAGTGCGAAAAGTGGTTTTTCAACACTAACACAAGTGCGAAAAGTGGTTTTTCAACACTAACACAAGTGCGAAAAGTGGTTTTTCAACACTAACACAAGTGCGAAAAGTGGTTTTTCAACACTAACACAAGTGCGAAAAGTGGTTTTTCCACACTAATACAAGTGCAAACGTGGTTTCCTGCACCAACACAAGTGCGAAAAGTGGTTTTTCAACACTAACACAAGTGCGAAAAGTGGTTTTTCAACACTAACACAAGTGTGAAAAGTCGTTTTTCAACACTAACACAAGTGCGAAAAGTGGTTTTTCCACACTAATACAAGTGCAAAAGTGGTTTCCTGCACCAACACAAGTGCGAAAAGTGGTTTTTCAACACTAACACAAGTGCGAAAAGTGGTTTTTTAACACTATCACAAGTGCAAAAAGTGTTTTTTCCACACTAATACAAGTGCAAAAGTGGTTTCCTGCACCAACACAAGTGCGAAAAGTGGTTTTTCAACACTAACACAAGTGCGAAAAGTGGTTTTTCAACACTAACACAAGTGCGAAAAGTGTTTTTCCCACACTACTACAAGTGCAAAAGTGGTTTCCTGCACCAACACAATTGCGAAAAGTGGTTTTTCAACATTAACACAAGTGCGAAAAGTGGTTTTTCAACACTAACACAAGTGCGAAAAGTGGTTTTTCAACACTAACACAAGTGCGAAAAGTGGTTTTTCAACACTAACACAAGTGCGAAAAGTGTTTTTTCGACACTAATACAAGTGCAAAAGTGGTTTCCTGCACCAACACACGTGCGAAAAGTGGTTTTTCAACACTAACACAAGTGCGAAAAGTGGTTTTTCAACACTATCACAAGTGCAAAAAGTGTTTTTTCCACACTAATACAAGTGCAAAAGTGGTTTCATGCACCAACACAAGTGCGAAAAGTGGTTTTTCAACACTAACACAAGTGCGAAAAGTGGTTTTTCAACACTAACACAAGTGCGAAAAGTGGTTTTTCCACACTAATACAAGTGCAAAAGTGGTTTCCTGCACCAACACAAGTGCGAAAAGTGGTTTTTCAACACTAACACAAGTGCGAAAAGTGGTTTTTCAACACTATCACAAGTGCAAAAAGTGTTTTTTCCACACTAATACAAGTGCAAAAGTGGTTTCCTGCACCAACACAAGTGCGAAAAGTGGTTTTTCAACACTAACACAAGTGCAAAAAGTGGTTTTTCAACACTAACACAAGTGCGAAAAGTGGTTTTTCAACACTAACACAAGTGCGAAAAGTGGTTTTTCAACACTAACACAAGTGCGAAAAGTGTTTTTTCCACACTAATACAAGTGCAAAAGTGGTTTCCTGCACCAACACAAGTGCGAAAAGTGGTTTTTCCACACTATCACAAGTGCAAAAAGTGTTTTTTCCACACTAATACAAGTGCAAAAGTGGTTTCCTGCACCAACACAAGTGCGAAAAGTGGTTTTTCAACACTAACACAAGTGGAAAATTGGTTTTTCAACACTAACACAAGTGCGAAAAGTGGTTTTTCCACACTAATACAAGTGCAAAAGTGGTTTCCTGCACCAACACAAGTGCGAAAAGTGGTTTTTCAACACTAACACAAGTGCGAAAAGTGGTTTTTCAACACTAACACAAGTGCGAAAAGTGTTTTTCCCACACTACTACAAGTGCAAAAGTGGTTTCCTGCACCAACACAATTGCGAAAAGTGGTTTTTCAACATTAACACAAGTGCGAAAAGTGGTTTTTCAACACTAACACAAGTGCGAAAAGTGGTTTTTCAACACTAACACAAGTGCGAAAAGTGGTTTTTCAACACTAACACAAGTGCGAAAAGTGTTTTTTCGACACTAATACAAGTGCAAAAGTGGTTTCCTGCACCAACACACGTGCGAAAAGTGGTTTTTCAACACTAACACAAGTGCGAAAAGTGGTTTTTCAACACTATCACAAGTGCAAAAAGTGTTTTTTCCACACTAATACAAGTGCAAAAGTGGTTTCATGCACCAACACAAGTGCGAAAAGTGGTTTTTCAACACTAACACAAGTGCGAAAAGTGGTTTTTCCACACTAATACAAGTGCAAAAGTGGTTTCCTGCACCAACACAAGTGCGAAAAGTGGTTTTTCAACACTAACACAAGTGCGAAAAGTGGTTTTTCAACACTATCACAAGTGCAAAAAGTGTTTTTTCCACACTAATACAAGTGCAAAAGTGGTTTCCTGCACCAACACAAGTGCGAAAAGTGGTTTTTCAACACTAACACAAGTGCAAAAAGTGGTTTTTCAACACTAACACAAGTGCGAAAAGTGGTTTTTCAACACTAACACAAGTGCGAAAAGTGGTTTTTCAACACTAACACAAGTGCGAAAAGTGTTTTTTCCACACTAATACAAGTGCAAAAGTGGTTTCCTGCACCAACACAAGTGCGAAAAGTGGTTTTTCCACACTATCACAAGTGCAAAAAGTGTTTTTTCCACACTAATACAAGTGCAAAAGTGGTTTCCTGCACCAACACAAGTGCGAAAAGTGGTTTTTCAACACTAACACAAGTGGAAAATTGGTTTTTCAACACTAACACAAGTGCGAAAAGTGGTTTTTCCACACTAATACAAGTGCAAAAGTGGTTTCCTGCACCAACACAAGTGCGAAAAGTGGTTTTTCAACACTAACACAAGTGCGAAAAGTGGTTTTTCAACACTAACACAAGTGCGAAAAGTGGTTTTTCCACACTAATACAAGTGCAAAAGTGGTTTCCTGCACCAACACAAGTGCGAAAAGTGGTTTTTCAACACTAACACAAGTGCGAAAAGTGGTTTTTCAACACTATCACAAGTGCAAAAAGTGTTTTTTCCATACTAATACAAGTGCAAAAGTGGTTTCCTGCACCAACACAAGTGCGAAAAGTGGTTTTTCAACACTAACACTAGTGCGAAAAGTGGTTTTCAACACTAACACAAGTGCGAAAAGTGTTTTTTCCACACTAATACAAGTGCAAAAGTGGTTTCCTGCACCAACACAAGTGCGAAAATTGGTTTTTCAACACTAACACAAGTGCGAAAAGTGGTTTTTCAACACTAACACAAGTGCGAAAAGTGTTTTTTCCACACTAATACAAGTGCAAAAGTGGTTTCCTGCACCAACACAAGTGCGAAAAGTGGTTTTTCAACACTAACACAAGTGCGAAAAGTGGTTTTTCAACATTAACACAAGTGCGAAAAGTGGTTTTTCAACACTAACACAAGTGCGAAAAGTGGTTTTTCAACACTAACACAAGTGCGAAAAGTGGTTTTTCCACACTAATACAAGTGCAAACGTGGTTTCCTGCACCAACACAAGTGCGAAAAGTGGTTTTTCAACACTAACACAAGTGCGAAAAGTGGTTTTTCAACACTAACACAAGTGTGAAAAGTCGTTTTTCAACACTAACACAAGTGCGAAAAGTGGTTTTTCCACACTAATACAAGTGCAAAAGTGGTTTCCTGCACCAACACAAGTGCGAAAAGTGGTTTTTCAACACTAACACAAGTGCGAAAAGTGGTTTTTTAACACTATCACAAGTGCAAAAAGTGTTTTTTCCACACTAATACAAGTGCAAAAGTGGTTTCCTGCACCAACACAAGTGCGAAAAGTGGTTTTTCAACACTAACACAAGTGCGAAAAGTGGTTTTTCAACACTAACACAAGTGCGAAAAGTGTTTTTCCCACACTACTACAAGTGCAAAAGTGGTTTCCTGCACCAACACAAGTGCGAAAAGTTGTTTTTCAACAATAACACAAGTGCGAAAAATGGTTTTTCAACACTAACACAAGTGCGAAAAGTGGTTTCCTGCACCAACACAAGTGCGAAAAGTGGTTTTTCAACATTAACACAAGTGCGAAAAGTGGTTTTTCAACACTAACACAAGTGCGAAAAGTGGTTTTTCAACACTAACACAAGTGCGAAAAGTGGTTTTTCAACACTAACACAAGTGCGAAAAGTGGTTTTTCCACACTAATACAAGTGCAAACGTGGTTTCCTGCACCAACACAAGTGCGAAAAGTGGTTTTTCAACACTAACACAAGTGCGAAAAGTGGTTTTTCAACACTAACACAAGTGTGAAAAGTCGTTTTTCAACACTAACACAAGTGCGAAAAGTGGTTTTTCCACACTAATACAAGTGCAAAAGTGGTTTCCTGCACCAACACAAGTGCGAAAAGTGGTTTTTCAACACTAACACAAGTGCGAAAAGTGGTTTTTTAACACTATCACAAGTGCAAAAAGTGTTTTTTCCACACTAATACAAGTGCAAAAGTGGTTTCCTGCACCAACACAAGTGCGAAAAGTGGTTTTTCAACACTAACACAAGTGCGAAAAGTGGTTTTTCAACACTAACACAAGTGCGAAAAGTGTTTTTCCCACACTACGACAAGTGCAAAAGTGGTTTCCTGCACCAACACAAGTGCGAAAAGTTGTTTTTCAACAATAACACAAGTGCGAAAAATGGTTTTTCAACTCTAACACAAGTGCGAAAAGTGTTTTTTCCACACTAATACAAGTGCAAAAGTGGTTTCCTGCACCAACACAAGTGCGAAAAGTGGTTTTTCAACATTAACACAAGTGCGAAAAGTGGTTTTTCAACACTAACACAAGTGCGAAAAGTGGTTTTTCAACACTAACACAAGTGCGAAAAGTGGTTTTTCAACACTAACACAAGTGCGAAAAGTGTTTTTTCCACACTAATACAAGTGCAAAAGTGGTTTCCTGCACCAACACACGTGCGAAAAGTGGTTTTTCAACACTAACACAAGTGCGAAAAGTGGTTTTTCAACACTATCACAAGTGCAAAAAGTGTTTTTTCCACACTAATACAAGTGCAAAAGTGGTTTCATGCACCAACACAAGTGCGAAAAGTGGTTTTTCAACACTAACACAAGTGCGAAAAGTGGTTTTTCAACACTAACACAAGTGCGAAAAGTGGTTTTTCCACACGAATACAAGTGCAAAAGTGGTTTCCTGCACCAACACAAGTGGGAAAAGTGGTTTTTCAACATTAACACAAGTGCGAAAAGTGGTTTTTCAACACTAACACAAGTGCGAAAAGTGGTTTTTCAACACTAACACAAGTGCGAAAAGTGTTTTTTCCACACTAATACAAGTGCAAAAGTGGTTTCCTGCACCAACACACGTGGGAAAAGTGGTTTTTCAACACTAACACAAGTGCGAAAAGTGGTTTTTCAACACTAACACAAGTGCGAAAAGTGTTTTTTCCACACTAATACAAGTGCAAAAGTGGTTTCCTGCACCAACACAAGTGCGAAAAGTGGTTTTTCAACACTAACACAAGTGCGAAAAGTGGTTTTTCAACACTAACACAAGTGCGAAAAGTGTTTTTTCCACACTAATACAAATGCAAAAGTGGTTTCCTGCACCAACACAAGTGCGAAAAGTGGTTTTTCAACACTAACACAAGTGCGAAAAGTGGTTTTTCAACACTAACACAAGTGCGAAAAGTGGTTTTTCAACACTAACACAATTGCGAAAAGTGTTTTTTCCACACTAATACAAGTGCAAAAGTGTTTTCCTGCACCAACACAAGTGCGAAAAGTGGTTTTTCAACACTATCACAAGTGCAAAAAGTGTTTTTTCCACACTAATACAAGTGCAAAAGTGGTTTCCTGCACCAACACAAGTGCGAAAAGTGGTTTTTCAACACTAACACAAGTGGAAAATTGGTTTTTCAACACTAACACAAGTGCGAAAAGTGTTTTTTCCACACTAATACAAGTGCAAAAGTGGTTTCCTGCACCAACACAAGTGCGAAAAGTGGTTTTTCAACACTAACACAAGTGCGAAAAGTGGTTTTTCAACACTAACACAAGTGCGAAAAGTGTTTTTCCCACACTACTACAAGTGCAAAAGTGGTTTCCTGCACCAACACAAGTGCGAGAGGTTGTTTTTCAACAATAACACAAGTGCGAAAAATGGTTTTTCAACACTAACACAAGTGCGAAAAGTGTTTTTTCCACACTAATACAAGTGCAAAAGTGGTTTCCTGCACCAACACAAGTGCGAAAAGTGGTTTTTCAACATTAACACAAGTGCGAAAAGTGGTTTTACAACACTAACACAAGTGCGAAAAGTGGTTTTTCAACACTAACACAAGTGCGAAAAGTGGTTTTTCAACACTAACACAAGTGCGAAAAGTGTTTTTACGACACTAATACAAGTGCAAAAGTGGTTTCCTGCACCAACACAAGTGCGAAAAGTGGTTTTTCAACACTATCACAAGTGCAAAAAGTGTTTTTTCCACACTAATACAAGTGCAAAAGTGGTTTCCTGCACCAACACAAGTGCGAAAAGTGGTTTTTCAACACTAACACAAGTGGAAAATTGGTTTTTCAACACTTAACACAAGTGCGAAAAGTGTTTTTTCCACACTAATACAAGTGCAAAAGTGGTTTCCTGCACCAACACAAGTGCGAAAAGTGGTTTTTCAACACTAACACAAGTGCGAAAAGTGGTTTTTCAACACTAACACAAGTGCGAAAAGTGTTTTTCCCACACTACTACAAGTGCAAAAGTGGTTTCCTGCACCAACACAAGTGCGAGAGGTTGTTTTTCAACAATAACACAAGTGCGAAAAATGGTTTTTCAACACTAACACAAGTGCGAAAAGTGTTTTTTCCACACTAATACAAGTGCAAAAGTGGTTTCCTGCACCAACACAAGTGCGAAAAGTGGTTTTTCAACATTAACACAAGTGCGAAAAGTGGTTTTACAACACTAACACAAGTGCGAAAAGTGGTTTTTCAACACTAACACAAGTGCGAAAAGTGGTTTTTCAACACTAACACAAGTGCGAAAAGTGTTTTTTCGACACTAATACAAGTGCAAAAGTGGTTTCCTGCACCAACACAAGTGCGAAAAGTGGTTTTTCAACACTATCACAAGTGCAAAAAGTGTTTTTTCCACACTAATATAAGTGCAAAAGTGGTTTCCTGCACCAACACAAGTGCGAAAAGTGGTTTTTCAACACTAACACAAGTGGAAAATTGGTTTTTCAACACTAACACAAGTGCGAAAAGTGTTTTTTCCACACTAATACAAGTGCAAAAGTGGTTTCCTGCACCAACACAAGTGCGAAAAGTGGTTTTTCAACACTAACACAAGTGCGAAAAGTGGTTTTTCAACACTAACACAAGTGCGAAAAGTGTTTTTCCCACACTACTACAAGTGCAAAAGTGGTTTCCTGCACCAACACAAGTGCGAGAAGTTGTTTTTCAACAATAACACAAGTGCGAAAAATGGTTTTTCAACACTAACACAAGTGCGAAAAGTGTTTTTTCCACACTAATACAAGTGCAAAAGTGGTTTCCTGCACCAACACAAGTGCGAAAAGTGGTTTTTCAACATTAACACAAGTGCGAAAAGTGGTTTTACAACACTAACACAAGTGCGAAAAGTGGTTTTTCAACACTAACACAAGTGCGAAAAGTGGTTTTTCCACACTAATACAAGTGCAAAAGTGGTTTCCTGCACCAACACAAGTGCGAAAAGTGGTTTTTCCACACTATCACAAGTGCAAAAAGTGTTTTTTCCACACTAATACAAGTGCAAAAGTGGTTTCCTGCACCAACACAAGTGCGAAAAGTGGTTTTTCAACACTAACACAAGTGGAAAATTGGTTTTTCAACACTAACACAAGTGCGAAAAGTGGTTTTTCCACATTAATACAAGTGCAAAAGTGGTTTCCTGCACCAACACAAGTGCGAAAAGTGGTTTTTCAACACTAACACAAGTGCGAAAAGTGGTTTTTCAACACTAACACAAGTGCGAAAAGTGGTTTTTCCACACTAATACAAGTGCAAAAGTGGTTTCCTGCACCAACACAAGTGCGAAAAGTGGTTTTTCAACACTAACACAAGTGCGAAAAGTGGTTTTTCAACACTATCACAAGTGCAAAAAGTGTTTTTTCCATACTAATACAAGTGCAAAAGTGGTTTCCTGCACCAACACAAGTGCGAAAAGTGGTTTTTCAACACTAACACTAGTGCGAAAAGTGGTTTTCAACACTAACACAAGTGCGAAAAGTGTTTTTTCCACACTAATACAAGTGCAAAAGTGGTTTCCTGCACCAACACAAGTGCGAAAATTGGTTTTTCAACACTAACACAAGTGCGAAAAGTGGTTTTTCAACACTAACACAAGTGCGAAAAGTGTTTTTTCCACACTAATACAAGTGCAAAAGTGGTTTCCTGCACCAACACAAGTGCGAAAAGTGGTTTTTCAACACTAACACAAGTGCGAAAAGTGGTTTTTCAACACTAACACAAGTGCGAAAAGTGGTTTTTCAACACTAACACAAGTGCGAAAAGTGGTTTTTCAACACTAACACAAGTGCGAAAAGTGGTTTTTCCACACTAATACAAGTGCAAACGTGGTTTCCTGCACCAACACAAGTGCGAAAAGTGGTTTTTCAACACTAACACAAGTGCGAAAAGTGGTTTTTCAACACTAACACAAGTGTGAAAAGTCGTTTTTCAACACTAACACAAGTGCGAAAAGTGGTTTTTCCACACTAATACAAGTGCAAAAGTGGTTTCCTGCACCAACACAAGTGCGAAAAGTGGTTTTTCAACACTAACACAAGTGCGAAAAGTGGTTTTTTAACACTATCACAAGTGCAAAAAGTGTTTTTTCCACACTAATACAAGTGCAAAAGTGGTTTCCTGCACCAACACAAGTGCGAAAAGTGGTTTTTCAACACTAACACAAGTGCGAAAAGTGGTTTTTCAACACTAACACAAGTGCGAAAAGTGTTTTTCCCACACTACTACAAGTGCAAAAGTGGTTTCCTGCACCAACACAAGTGCGAAAAGTTGTTTTTCAACAATAACACAAGTGCGAAAAATGGTTTTTCAACACTAACACAAGTGCGAAAAGTGGTTTCCTGCACCAACACAAGTGCGAAAAGTGGTTTTTCAACATTAACACAAGTGCGAAAAGTGGTTTTTCAACACTAACACAAGTGCGAAAAGTGGTTTTTCAACACTAACACAAGTGCGAAAAGTGGTTTTTCAACACTAACACAAGTGCGAAAAGTGGTTTTTCCACACTAATACAAGTGCAAACGTGGTTTCCTGCACCAACACAAGTGCGAAAAGTGGTTTTTCAACACTAACACAAGTGCGAAAAGTGGTTTTTCAACACTAACACAAGTGTGAAAAGTCGTTTTTCAACACTAACACAAGTGCGAAAAGTGGTTTTTCCACACTAATACAAGTGCAAAAGTGGTTTCCTGCACCAACACAAGTGCGAAAAGTGGTTTTTCAACACTAACACAAGTGCGAAAAGTGGTTTTTTAACACTATCACAAGTGCAAAAAGTGTTTTTTCCACACTAATACAAGTGCAAAAGTGGTTTCCTGCACCAACACAAGTGCGAAAAGTGGTTTTTCAACACTAACACAAGTGCGAAAAGTGGTTTTTCAACACTAACACAAGTGCGAAAAGTGTTTTCCCCACACTACGACAAGTGCAAAAGTGGTTTCCTGCACCAACACAAGTGCGAAAAGTTGTTTTTCAACAATAACACAAGTGCGAAAAATGGTTTTTCAACACTAACACAAGTGCGAAAAGTGTTTTTTCCACACTAATACAAGTGCAAAAGTGGTTTCCTGCACCAACACAAGTGTGAAAAGTGGTTTTTCAACATTAACACAAGTGCGAAAAGTGGTTTTTCAACACTAACACAAGTGCGAAAAGTGGTTTTTCAACACTAACACAAGTGCGAAAAGTGGTTTTTCAACACTAACACAAGTGCGAAAAGTGTTTTTTCCACACTAATACAAGTGCAAAAGTGGTTTCCTGCACCAACACACGTGCGAAAAGTGGTTTTTCAACACTAACACAAGTGCGAAAAGTGGTTTTTCAACACTATCACAAGTGCAAAAAGTGTTTTTTCCACACTAATACAAGTGCAAAAGTGGTTTCATGCACCAACACAAGTGCGAAAAGTGGTTTTTCAACACTAACACAAGTGCGAAAAGTGGTTTTTCAACACTAACACAAGTGCGAAAAGTGGTTTTTCCACACGAATACAAGTGCAAAAGTGGTTTCCTGCACCAACACAAGTGGGAAAAGTGGTTTTTCAACATTAACACAAGTGCGAAAAGTGGTTTTTCAACACTAACACAAGTGCGAAAAGTGGTTTTTCAACACTAACACAAGTGCGAAAAGTGTTTTTTCCACACTAATACAAGTGCAAAAGTGGTTTCCTGCACCAACACACGTGGGAAAAGTGGTTTTTCAACACTAACACAAGTGCGAAAAGTGGTTTTTCAACACTAACACAAGTGCGAAAAGTGTTTTTTCCACACTAATACAAGTGCAAAAGTGGTTTCCTGCACCAACACAAGTGCGAGAAGTGGTTTTTCAACACTAACACAAGTGCGAAAAGTGGTTTTTCAACACTAACACAAGTGCGAAAAGTGTTTTTTCCACACTAATACAAATGCAAAAGTGGTTTCCTGCACCAACACAAGTGCGAAAAGTGGTTTTTCAACACTAACACAAGTGCGAAAAGTGGTTTTTCAACACTAACACAAGTGCGAAAAGTGGTTTTTCAACACTAACACAATTGCGAAAAGTGTTTTTTCCACACTAATACAAGTGCAAAAGTGGTTTCCTGCACCAACACAAGTGCGAAAAGTGGTTTTTCAACACTATCACAAGTGCAAAAAGTGTTTTTTCCACACTAATACAAGTGCAAAAGTGGTTTCCTGCACCAACACAAGTGCGAAAAGTGGTTTTTCAACACTAACACAAGTGCGAAAAGTGGTTTTTCAACACTAACACAAGTGCGAAAAGTGTTTTTCCCACACTACTACAAGTGCAAAAGTGGTTTCCTGCACCAACACAAGTGCGAAAAGTTGTTTTTCAACAATAACACAAGTGCGAAAAATGGTTTTTCAACACTAACACAAGTGCGAAAAGTGGTTTCCTGCACCAACACAAGTGCGAAAAGTGGTTTTTCAACATTAACACAAGTGCGAAAAGTGGTTTTTCAACACTAACACAAGTGCGAAAAGTGGTTTTTCAACACTAACACAAGTGCGAAAAGTGGTTTTTCAACACTAACACAAGTGCGAAAAGTGGTTTTTCCACACTAATACAAGTGCAAACGTGGTTTCCTGCACCAACACAAGTGCGAAAAGTGGTTTTTCAACACTAACACAAGTGCGAAAAGTGGTTTTTCAACACTAACACAAGTGTGAAAAGTCGTTTTTCAACACTAACACAAGTGCGAAAAGTGGTTTTTCCACACTAATACAAGTGCAAAAGTGGTTTCCTGCACCAACACAAGTGCGAAAAGTGGTTTTTCAACACTAACACAAGTGCGAAAAGTGGTTTTTTAACACTATCACAAGTGCAAAAAGTGTTTTTTCCACACTAATACAAGTGCAAAAGTGGTTTCCTGCACCAACACAAGTGCGAAAAGTGGTTTTTCAACACTAACACAAGTGCGAAAAGTGGTTTTTCAACACTAACACAAGTGCGAAAAGTGTTTTTCCCACACTACGACAAGTGCAAAAGTGGTTTCCTGCACCAACACAAGTGCGAAAAGTTGTTTTTCAACAATAACACAAGTGCGAAAAATGGTTTTTCAACTCTAACACAAGTGCGAAAAGTGTTTTTTCCACACTAATACAAGTGCAAAAGTGGTTTCCTGCACCAACACAAGTGCGAAAAGTGGTTTTTCAACATTAACACAAGTGCGAAAAGTGGTTTTTCAACACTAACACAAGTGCGAAAAGTGGTTTTTCAACACTAACACAAGTGCGAAAAGTGGTTTTTCAACACTAACACAAGTGCGAAAAGTGTTTTTTCCACACTAATACAAGTGCAAAAGTGGTTTCCTGCACCAACACACGTGCGAAAAGTGGTTTTTCAACACTAACACAAGTGCGAAAAGTGGTTTTTCAACACTATCACAAGTGCAAAAAGTGTTTTTTCCACACTAATACAAGTGCAAAAGTGGTTTCATGCACCAACACAAGTGCGAAAAGTGGTTTTTCAACACTAACACAAGTGCGAAAAGTGGTTTTTCAACACTAACACAAGTGCGAAAAGTGGTTTTTCCACACGAATACAAGTGCAAAAGTGGTTTCCTGCACCAACACAAGTGGGAAAAGTGGTTTTTCAACATTAACACAAGTGCGAAAAGTGGTTTTTCAACACTAACACAAGTGCGAAAAGTGGTTTTTCAACACTAACACAAGTGCGAAAAGTGTTTTTTCCACACTAATACAAGTGCAAAAGTGGTTTCCTGCACCAACACACGTGGGAAAAGTGGTTTTTCAACACTAACACAAGTGCGAAAAGTGGTTTTTCAACACTAACACAAGTGCGAAAAGTGTTTTTTCCACACTAATACAAGTGCAAAAGTGGTTTCCTGCACCAACACAAGTGCGAAAAGTGGTTTTTCAACACTAACACAAGTGCGAAAAGTGGTTTTTCAACACTAACACAAGTGCGAAAAGTGTTTTTTCCACACTAATACAAATGCAAAAGTGGTTTCCTGCACCAACACAAGTGCGAAAAGTGGTTTTTCAACACTAACACAAGTGCGAAAAGTGGTTTTTCAACACTAACACAAGTGCGAAAAGTGGTTTTTCAACACTAACACAATTGCGAAAAGTGTTTTTTCCACACTAATACAAGTGCAAAAGTGTTTTCCTGCACCAACACAAGTGCGAAAAGTGGTTTTTCAACACTATCACAAGTGCAAAAAGTGTTTTTTCCACACTAATACAAGTGCAAAAGTGGTTTCCTGCACCAACACAAGTGCGAAAAGTGGTTTTTTCAACACTAACACAAGTGGGAAAATTGGTTTTTCAACACTAACACAAGTGCGAAAAGTGTTTTTTCCACACTAATACAAGTGCAAAAGTGGTTTCCTGCACCAACACAAGTGCGAAAAGTGGTTTTTCAACACTAACACAAGTGCGAAAAGTGGTTTTTTCAACACTAACACAAGTGCGAAAAGTGTTTTTCCCACACTACTACAAGTGCAAAAGTGGTTTCCTGCACCAACACAAGTGCGAGAGGTTGTTTTTCAACAATAACACAAGTGCGAAAAATGGTTTTTTCAACACTAACACAAGTGCGAAAAGTGTTTTTTCCACACTAATACAAGTGCAAAAGTGGTTTCCTGCACCAACACAAGTGCGAAAAGTGGTTTTTCAACATTAACACAAGTGCGAAAAGTGGTTTTACAACACTAACACAGGTGCGAAAAGTGGTTTTTCAACACTAACACAAGTGCGAAAAGTGGTTTTTCAACACTAACACAAGTGCGAAAAGTGTTTTTACGACACTAATACAAGTGCAAAAGTGGTTTCCTGCACCAACACAAGTGCGAAAAGTGGTTTTTCAACACTATCACAAGTGCAAAAAGTGTTTTTTCCACACTAATACAAGTGCAAAAGTGGTTTCCTGCACCAACACAAGTGCGAAAAGTGGTTTTTCAACACTAACACAAGTGGAAAATTGGTTTTTCAACACTAACACAAGTGCGAAAAGTGTTTTTTCCACACTAATACAAGTGCAAAAGTGGTTTCCTGCACCAACACAAGTGCGAAAAGTGGTTTTTCAACACTAACACAAGTGCGAAAAGTGGTTTTTCAACACTAACACAAGTGCGAAAAGTGTTTTTCCCACACTACTACAAGTGCAAAAGTGGTTTCCTGCACCAACACAAGTGCGAGAGGTTGTTTTTCAACAATAACACAAGTGCGAAAAATGGTTTTTCAACACTAACACAAGTGCGAAAAGTGTTTTTTCCACACTAATACAAGTGCAAAAGTGGTTTCCTGCACCAACACAAGTGCGAAAAGTGGTTTTTCAACATTAACACAAGTGCGAAAAGTGGTTTTACAACACTAACACAAGTGCGAAAAGTGGTTTTTCAACACTAACACAAGTGCGAAAAGTGGTTTTTCAACACTAACACAAGTGCGAAAAGTGTTTTTTCGACACTAATACAAGTGCAAAAGTGGTTTCCTGCACCAACACAAGTGCGAAAAGTGGTTTTTCAACACTATCACAAGTGCAAAAAGTGTTTTTTCCACACTAATATAAGTGCAAAAGTGGTTTCCTGCACCAACACAAGTGCGAAAAGTGGTTTTTCAACACTAACACAAGTGGAAAATTGGTTTTTCAACACTAACACAAGTGCGAAAAGTGTTTTTTCCACACTAATACAAGTGCAAAAGTGGTTTCCTGCACCAACACAAGTGCGAAAAGTGGTTTTTCAACACTAACACAAGTGCGAAAAGTGGTTTTTCAACACTAACACAAGTGCGAAAAGTGTTTTTCCCACACTACTACAAGTGCAAAAGTGGTTTCCTGCACCAACACAAGTGCGAGAAGTTGTTTTTCAACAATAACACAAGTGCGAAAAATGGTTTTTCAACACTAACACAAGTGCGAAAAGTGTTTTTTCCACACTAATACAAGTGCAAAAGTGGTTTCCTGCACCAACACAAGTGCGAAAAGTGGTTTTTCAACATTAACACAAGTGCGAAAAGTGGTTTTACAACACTAACACAAGTGCGAAAAGTGGTTTTTCAACACTAACACAAGTGCGAAAAGTGGTTTTTCCACACTAATACAAGTGCAAAAGTGGTTTCCTGCACCAACACAAGTGCGAAAAGTGGTTTTTCCACACTATCACAAGTGCAAAAAGTGTTTTTTCCACACTAATACAAGTGCAAAAGTGGTTTCCTGCACCAACACAAGTGCGAAAAGTGGTTTTTCAACACTAACACAAGTGGAAAATTGGTTTTTCAACACTAACACAAGTGCGAAAAGTGGTTTTTCCACATTAATACAAGTGCAAAAGTGGTTTCCTGCACCAACACAAGTGCGAAAAGTGGTTTTTCAACACTAACACAAGTGCGAAAAGTGGTTTTTCAACACTAACACAAGTGCGAAAAGTGGTTTTTCCACACTAATACAAGTGCAAAAGTGGTTTCCTGCACCAACACAAGTGCGAAAAGTGGTTTTTCAACACTAACACAAGTGCGAAAAGTGGTTTTTCAACACTATCACAAGTGCAAAAAGTGTTTTTTCCATACTAATACAAGTGCAAAAGTGGTTTCCTGCACCAACACAAGTGCGAAAAGTGGTTTTTCAACACTAACACTAGTGCGAAAAGTGGTTTTCAACACTAACACAAGTGCGAAAAGTGTTTTTTCCACACTAATACAAGTGCAAAAGTGGTTTCCTGCACCAACACAAGTGCGAAAATTGGTTTTTCAACACTAACACAAGTGCGAAAAGTGGTTTTTCAACACTAACACAAGTGCGAAAAGTGTTTTTTCCACACTAATACAAGTGCAAAAGTGGTTTCCTGCACCAACACAAGTGCGAAAAGTGGTTTTTCAACACTAACACAAGTGCGAAAAGTGGTTTTTCAACACTAACACAAGTGCGAAAAGTGGTTTTTCAACACTAACACAAGTGCGAAAAGTGGTTTTTCAACACTAACACAAGTGCGAAAAGTGGTTTTTCCACACTAATACAAGTGCAAACGTGGTTTCCTGCACCAACACAAGTGCGAAAAGTGGTTTTTCAACACTAACACAAGTGCGAAAAGTGGTTTTTCAACACTAACACAAGTGTGAAAAGTCGTTTTTCAACACTAACACAAGTGCGAAAAGTGGTTTTTCCACACTAATACAAGTGCAAAAGTGGTTTCCTGCACCAACACAAGTGCGAAAAGTGGTTTTTCAACACTAACACAAGTGCGAAAAGTGGTTTTTTAACACTATCACAAGTGCAAAAAGTGTTTTTTCCACACTAATACAAGTGCAAAAGTGGTTTCCTGCACCAACACAAGTGCGAAAAGTGGTTTTTCAACACTAACACAAGTGCGAAAAGTGGTTTTTCAACACTAACACAAGTGCGAAAAGTGTTTTTCCCACACTACTACAAGTGCAAAAGTGGTTTCCTGCACCAACACAAGTGCGAAAAGTTGTTTTTCAACAATAACACAAGTGCGAAAAATGGTTTTTCAACACTAACACAAGTGCGAAAAGTGGTTTCCTGCACCAACACAAGTGCGAAAAGTGGTTTTTCAACATTAACACAAGTGCGAAAAGTGGTTTTTCAACACTAACACAAGTGCGAAAAGTGGTTTTTCAACACTAACACAAGTGCGAAAAGTGGTTTTTCAACACTAACACAAGTGCGAAAAGTGGTTTTTCCACACTAATACAAGTGCAAACGTGGTTTCCTGCACCAACACAAGTGCGAAAAGTGGTTTTTCAACACTAACACAAGTGCGAAAAGTGGTTTTTCAACACTAACACAAGTGTGAAAAGTCGTTTTTCAACACTAACACAAGTGCGAAAAGTGGTTTTTCCACACTAATACAAGTGCAAAAGTGGTTTCCTGCACCAACACAAGTGCGAAAAGTGGTTTTTCAACACTAACACAAGTGCGAAAAGTGGTTTTTTAACACTATCACAAGTGCAAAAAGTGTTTTTTCCACACTAATACAAGTGCAAAAGTGGTTTCCTGCACCAACACAAGTGCGAAAAGTGGTTTTTCAACACTAACACAAGTGCGAAAAGTGGTTTTTCAACACTAACACAAGTGCGAAAAGTGTTTTCCCCACACTACGACAAGTGCAAAAGTGGTTTCCTGCACCAACACAAGTGCGAAAAGTTGTTTTTCAACAATAACACAAGTGCGAAAAATGGTTTTTCAACACTAACACAAGTGCGAAAAGTGTTTTTTCCACACTAATACAAGTGCAAAAGTGGTTTCCTGCACCAACACAAGTGTGAAAAGTGGTTTTTCAACATTAACACAAGTGCGAAAAGTGGTTTTTCAACACTAACACAAGTGCGAAAAGTGGTTTTTCAACACTAACACAAGTGCGAAAAGTGGTTTTTCAACACTAACACAAGTGCGAAAAGTGTTTTTTCCACACTAATACAAGTGCAAAAGTGGTTTCCTGCACCAACACACGTGCGAAAAGTGGTTTTTCAACACTAACACAAGTGCGAAAAGTGGTTTTTCAACACTATCACAAGTGCAAAAAGTGTTTTTTCCACACTAATACAAGTGCAAAAGTGGTTTCATGCACCAACACAAGTGCGAAAAGTGGTTTTTCAACACTAACACAAGTGCGAAAAGTGGTTTTTCAACACTAACACAAGTGCGAAAAGTGGTTTTTCCACACGAATACAAGTGCAAAAGTGGTTTCCTGCACCAACACAAGTGGGAAAAGTGGTTTTTCAACATTAACACAAGTGCGAAAAGTGGTTTTTCAACACTAACACAAGTGCGAAAAGTGGTTTTTCAACACTAACACAAGTGCGAAAAGTGTTTTTTCCACACTAATACAAGTGCAAAAGTGGTTTCCTGCACCAACACACGTGGGAAAAGTGGTTTTTCAACACTAACACAAGTGCGAAAAGTGGTTTTTCAACACTAACACAAGTGCGAAAAGTGTTTTTTCCACACTAATACAAGTGCAAAAGTGGTTTCCTGCACCAACACAAGTGCGAGAAGTGGTTTTTCAACACTAACACAAGTGCGAAAAGTGGTTTTTCAACACTAACACAAGTGCGAAAAGTGTTTTTTCCACACTAATACAAATGCAAAAGTGGTTTCCTGCACCAACACAAGTGCGAAAAGTGGTTTTTCAACACTAACACAAGTGCGAAAAGTGGTTTTTCAACACTAACACAAGTGCGAAAAGTGGTTTTTCAACACTAACACAATTGCGAAAAGTGTTTTTTCCACACTAATACAAGTGCAAAAGTGGTTTCCTGCACCAACACAAGTGCGAAAAGTGGTTTTTCAACACTATCACAAGTGCAAAAAGTGTTTTTTCCACACTAATACAAGTGCAAAAGTGGTTTCCTGCACCAACACAAGTGCGAAAAGTGGTTTTTCAACACTAACACAAGTGGAAAATTGGTTTTTCAACACTAACACAAGTGCGAAAAGTGTTTTTTCCACACTAATACAAGTGCAAAAGTGGTTTCCTGCACCAACACAAGTGCGAAAAGTGGTTTTTCAACACTAACACAAGTGCGAAAAGTGGTTTTTCAACACTAACACAAGTGCGAAAAGTGTTTTTCCCACACTACTACAAGTGCAAAAGTGGTTTCCTGCACCAACACAAGTGCGAGAGGTTGTTTTTCAACAATAACACAAGTGCGAAAAATGGTTTTTCAACACTAACACAAGTGCGAAAAGTGTTTTTTCCACACTAATACAAGTGCAAAAGTGGTTTCCTGCACCAATACAAGTGCGAAAAGTGGTTTTTCAACATTAACACAAGTGCGAAAAGTGGTTTTACAACACTAACACAAGTGCGAAAAGTGGTTTTTCAACACTAACACAAGTGCGAAAAGTGGTTTTTCAACACTAACACAAGTGCGAAAAGTGTTTTTTCGACACTAATACAAGTGCAAAAGTGGTTTCCTGCACCAACACACGTGCGAAAAGTGGTTTTTCAACACTAACACAAGTGCGAAAAGTGGTTTTTCAACACTATCACAAGTGCAAAAAGTGTTTTTTCCACACTAATACAAGTGCAAAAGTGGTTTCATGCACCAACACAAGTGCGAAAAGTGGTTTTTCAACACTAACACAAGTGCGAAAAGTGGTTTTTCAACACTAATACAAGTGCAAAAGTGGTTTCCTGCACCAACACAAGTGCGAAAAGTGGTTTTTCAACACTAACACAAGTGCGAAAAGTGGTTTTTCAACACTAACACAAGTGCGAAAAGTGTTTTTTCGACACTAATACAAGTGCAAAAGTGGTTTCCTGCACCAACACACGTGCGAAAAGTGGTTTTTCAACACTAACACAAGTGCGAAAAGTGGTTTTTCAACACTATCACAAGTGCAAAAAGTGTTTTTTCCACACTAATACAAGTGCAAAAGTGGTTTCATGCACCAACACAAGTGCGAAAAGTGGTTTTTCAACACTAACACAAGTGCGAAAAGTGGTTTTTCCACACTAATACAAGTGCAAAAGTGGTTTCCTGCACCAACACAAGTGCGAAAAGTGGTTTTTCAACACTAACACAAGTGCGAAAAGTGGTTTTTCAACACTATCACAAGTGCAAAAAGTGTTTTTTCCACACTAATACAAGTGCAAAAGTGGTTTCCTGCACCAACACAAGTGCGAAAAGTGGTTTTTCAACACTAACACAAGTGCAAAAAGTGTTTTTTCAACACTAACACAAGTGCGAAAAGTGTTTTTTCCACACTAATACAAGTGCAAAAGTGGTTTCCCGCACCAACACAAGTGCGAAAAGTGGTTTTTCAACATTAACACAAGTGCGAAAAGTGGTTTTCAACACTAACACAAGTGCGAAAAGTGGTTTTTCAACACTAACACAAGTGCGAAAAGTGGTTTTTCAACACTAACACAAGTGCGAAAAGTGTTTTTTCCACACTAATACAAGTGCAAAAGTGGTTTCCTGCACCAACACACGTGCGAAAAGTGGTTTTTCAACACTAACACAAGTGCGAAAAGTGGTTTTTCAACACTAACACAAGTGCAAAAAGTGTTTTTTCCACACTAATACAAGTGCAAAAGTGGTTTCCTGCACCAACACAAGTGCGAGAGGTGGTTTTTCAACACTAACACAAGTGCGAAAAGTGGTTTTTCAACACTAACACAAGTGCGAAAAGTGTTTTTTCCACACTAATACAAATGCAAAAGTGGTTTCCTGCACCAACACAAGTGCGAAAAGTGGTTTTTCAACACTAACACAAGTGCGAAAAGTGGTTTTTCAACACTAACACAAGTGCGAAAAGTGGTTTTTCAACACTAACACAATTGCGAAAAGTGGTTTTTCAACACTAACACAAGTGCGAAAAGTGGTTTTTCAACACTAACACAAGTGCGAAAAGTGGTTTTTCAACACTAACACAAGTGCGAAAAGTGTTTTTCCCACACTACTACAAGTGCAAAAGTGGTTTCCTGCACCAACACAAGTGCGAGAGGTTGTTTTTCAACAATAACACAAGTGCGAAAAATGGTTTTTCAACACTAACACAAGTGCGAAAAGTGTTTTTTCCACACTAATACAAGTGCAAAAGTGGTTTCCTGCACCAATACAAGTGCGAAAAGTGGTTTTTCAACATTAACACAAGTGCGAAAAGTGGTTTTACAACACTAACACAAGTGCGAAAAGTGGTTTTTCAACACTAACACAAGTGCGAAAAGTGGTTTTTCAACACTAACACAAGTGCGAAAAGTGTTTTTTCGACACTAATACAAGTGCAAAAGTGGTTTCCTGCACCAACACACGTGCGAAAAGTGGTTTTTCAACACTAACACAAGTGCGAAAAGTGGTTTTTCAACACTATCACAAGTGCAAAAAGTGTTTTTTCCACACTAATACAAGTGCAAAAGTGGTTTCATGCACCAACACAAGTGCGAAAAGTGGTTTTTCAACACTAACACAAGTGCGAAAAGTGGTTTTTCAACACTAATACAAGTGCAAAAGTGGTTTCCTGCACCAACACAAGTGCGAAAAGTGGTTTTTCAACACTAACACAAGTGCGAAAAGTGGTTTTTCAACACTAACACAAGTGCGAAAAGTGTTTTTTCGACACTAATACAAGTGCAAAAGTGGTTTCCTGCACCAACACACGTGCGAAAAGTGGTTTTTCAACACTAACACAAGTGCGAAAAGTGGTTTTTCAACACTATCACAAGTGCAAAAAGTGTTTTTTCCACACTAATACAAGTGCAAAAGTGGTTTCATGCACCAACACAAGTGCGAAAAGTGGTTTTTCAACACTAACACAAGTGCGAAAAGTGGTTTTTCCACACTAATACAAGTGCAAAAGTGGTTTCCTGCACCAACACAAGTGCGAAAAGTGGTTTTTCAACACTAACACAAGTGCGAAAAGTGGTTTTTCAACACTATCACAAGTGCAAAAAGTGTTTTTTCCACACTAATACAAGTGCAAAAGTGGTTTCCTGCACCAACACAAGTGCGAAAAGTGGTTTTTCAACACTAACACAAGTGCAAAAAGTGTTTTTTCAACACTAACACAAGTGCGAAAAGTGTTTTTTCCACACTAATACAAGTGCAAAAGTGGTTTCCCGCACCAACACAAGTGCGAAAAGTGGTTTTTCAACATTAACACAAGTGCGAAAAGTGGTTTTCAACACTAACACAAGTGCGAAAAGTGGTTTTTCAACACTAACACAAGTGCGAAAAGTGGTTTTTCAACACTAACACAAGTGCGAAAAGTGTTTTTTCCACACTAATACAAGTGCAAAAGTGGTTTCCTGCACCAACACACGTGCGAAAAGTGGTTTTTCAACACTAACACAAGTGCGAAAAGTGGTTTTTCAACACTAACACAAGTGCGAAAAGTGTTTTTTCCACACTAATACAAGTGCAAAAGTGGTTTCCTGCACCAACACAAGTGCGAGAAGTGGTTTTTCAACACTAACACAAGTGCGAAAAGTGGTTTTTCAACACTAACACAAGTGCGAAAAGTGTTTTTTCCACACTAATACAAATGCAAAAGTGGTTTCCTGCACCAACACAAGTGCGAAAAGTGGTTTTTCAACACTAACACAAGTGCGAAAAGTGGTTTTTCAACACTAACACAAGTGCGAAAAGTGGTTTTTCAACACTAACACAATTGCGAAAAGTGTTTTTTCCACACTAATACAAGTGCAAAAGTGGTTTCCTGCACCAACACAAGTGCAAAAAGTGGTTTTTCAACACTATCACAAGTGCAAAAAGTGTTTTTTCCACACTAATACAAGTGCAAAAGTGGTTTCCTGCACCAACACAAGTGCGAAAAGTGGTTTTTCAACACTAACACAAGTGGAAAATTGGTTTTTCAACACTAACACAAGTGCGAAAAGTGTTTTTTCCACACTAATACAAGTGCAAAAGTGGTTTCCTGCACCAACACAAGTGCGAAAAGTGGTTTTTCAACACTAACACAAGTGCGAAAAGTGGTTTTTCAACACTAACACAAGTGCAAAAAGTGTTTTTCCCACACTACTACAAGTGCAATAGAGGTTTCCTGCACCAACACAAGTGCGAGAGGTTGTTTTTCAACAATAACACAAGTGCGAAAAATGGTTTTTCAACACTAACACAAGTGCGAAAAGTGTTTTTTCCACACTAATACAAGTGCAAAAGTGGTTTCCTGCACCAACACAAGTGCGAAAAGTGGTTTTTCAACATTAACACAAGTGCGAAAAGTGGTTTTTCAACACTAACACAAGTGCGAAAAGTGGTTTTTCAACACTAACACAAGTGCGAAAAGTGGTTTTTCAACACTAACACAAGTGCGAAAAGTGTTTTTTCGACACTAATACAAGTGCAAAAGTGGTTTCCTGCACCAACACACGTGCGAAAAGTGGTTTTTCAACACTAACACAAGTGCGAAAAGTGGTTTTTCAACACTATCACAAGTGCAAAAAGTGTTTTTTCGACACTAATACAAGTGCAAAAGTGGTTTCATGCACCAACACAAGTGCGAAAAGTGGTTTTTCAACACTAACACAAGTGCGAAAAGTGGTTTTTCAACACTAACACAAGTGCGAAAAGTGGTTTTTCCACACTAATACAAGTGCAAAAGTGGTTTCCTGCACCAACACAAGTGCGAAAAGTGGTTTTTCAACACTAACACAAGTGCGAAAAGTGGTTTTTCAACACTATCACAAGTGCAAAAAGTGTTTTTTCCACACTAATACAAGTGCAAAAGTGGTTTCCTGCACCAACACAAGTGCGAAAAGTGGTTTTTCAACACTAACACAAGTGCAAAAAGTGGTTTTTCAACACTAACACAAGTGCGAAAAGTGGTTTTTCAACACTAACACAAGTGCGAAAAGTGGTTTTTCAACACTAACACAAGTGCGAAAAGTGTTTTTTCCACACTAATACAAGTGCAAAAGTGGTTTCCTGCACCAACACAAGTGCGAAAAGTGGTTTTTCCACACTATCACAAGTGCAAAAAGTGTTTTTTCCACACTAATACAAGTGCAAAAGTGGTTTCCTGCACCAACACAAGTGCGAAAAGTGGTTTTTCAACACTAACACAAGTGGAAAATTGGTTTTTCAACACTAACACAAGTGCGAAAAGTGGTTTTTCCACACTAATACAAGTGCAAAAGTGGTTTCCTGCACCAACACAAGTGCGAAAAGTGGTTTTTCAACACTAACACAAGTGCGAAAAGTGGTTTTTCAACACTAACACAAGTGCGAAAAGTGGTTTTTCCACACTAATACAAGTGCAAAAGTGGTTTCCTGCACCAACACAAGTGCGAAAAGTGGTTTTTCAACACTAACACAAGTGCGAAAAGTGGTTTTTCAACACTATCACAAGTGCAAAAAGTGTTTTTTCCATACTAATACAAGTGCAAAAGTGGTTTCCTGCACCAACACAAGTGCGAAAAGTGGTTTTTCAACACTAACACTAGTGCGAAAAGTGGTTTTCAACACTAACACAAGTGCGAAAAGTGTTTTTTCCACACTAATACAAGTGCAAAAGTGGTTTCCTGCACCAACACAAGTGCGAAAATTGGTTTTTCAACACTAACACAAGTGCGAAAAGTGGTTTTTCAACACTAACACAAGTGCGAAAAGTGTTTTTTCCACACTAATACAAGTGCAAAAGTGGTTTCCTGCACCAACACAAGTGCGAAAAGTGGTTTTTCAACACTAACACAAGTGCGAAAAGTGGTTTTTCAACACTAACACAAGTGCGAAAAGTGGTTTTTCAACACTAACACAAGTGCGAAAAGTGGTTTTTCAACACTAACACAAGTGCAAAAAGTGGTTTTCCACACTAATACAAGTGCAAACGTGGTTTCCTGCACCAACACAAGTGCGAAAAGTGGTTTTTCAACACTAACACAAGTGCGAAAAGTGGTTTTTCAACACTAACACAAGTGTGAAAAGTCGTTTTTCAACACTAACACAAGTGCGAAAAGTGGTTTTTCCACACTAATACAAGTGCAAAAGTGGTTTCCTGCACCAACACAAGTGCGAAAAGTGGTTTTTCAACACTAACACAAGTGCGAAAAGTGGTTTTTTAACACTATCACAAGTGCAAAAAGTGTTTTTTCCACACTAATACAAGTGCAAAAGTGGTTTCCTGCACCAACACAAGTGCGAAAAGTGGTTTTTCAACACTAACACAAGTAGTGTAATAATGTTGCTTCTGGGACACCTCCGTTTAACATGGGAAATCCCTATCTAATGTCATTTACCCCCTTGTCTTTTTCAAAAATCATAAACACCTCTATTTCTCCCACCCTCATCTTTATGAACCTTTTGTCTGTAGTACCTATCCTTAATGTTGTTCATTAGACCACTCAAACACTACAAATATTTGTTTTCTCTTATAGACCTATCATCCTTCTTCTACATATCATCTGGCAGATTAATCTTTGACCCACTCAAACATTGACCCATTCACTTCCATATTAATTCTTTCCCTCCCTCATTGCCCCTAAAGACCTCTATTTCTCTCACCCTGTTCTTTACGAACCTTCTAACCTTTTGACATGTTATCCTTATTAATTAGACCACTTAAACACCTGTGATCCTTCTGACCTTATGAACCTTTTAACCTTTTACTCTTAATATCATCTGGTGAATATAACCCACTCAAACAACGACCCTACAAATATTTGTTTATGCGTGGGAAATAATTTAATTCTCCTACAACTCTCTTCACCATCTAATATATTAACAAAAAATATGTTTGAGTTTGGTTCTTTATTAAGATATTTTAACTGAGCTAAGATAAAATGGTAAACCTCCCTCAATGTTCTTATTTGAGCGCCTCCAGTGCCACACACTTTTTGGTAGGCTCTGCCCACCTTTTGTTAAGCTCCGTCCACTTTTTGGGAAAACCCCGCCCACTTTTTGGTAAGCCACGCCCACCTTTTACTAAGCCCGCCCACTTTTTGTTAAGCCACGCCCACTTTTGCTATGTCCCGCCCCCTTTTGCTAAGCTCCGCCCATTTTTGCTAAGTCCCACCCACTTTATAAACTCTTCAGCATTGTATCATTTCCAGGTAATACATAACATCATTTTCAGGGAATTTCCATCACATCATTTCCAGTTAAGACACGCCCAGGGAATTTCCACAGGAAATGACACACACCCAGCCCTTCTTATAAAAGGCACCGACCACACAGGCTTTTTCAAACACGCTTTCTGCTTCACTTGAGAATGGACTCCTATGCCGAAATGGAATGGGATAACTTTGCTATTCCTTGGAGTCCTACTACCTGTGTAGAACTCAACCTTCAGATTGATGAACTGGACTCGAACCTCTTATCAATGGAGGTAAGTTTGTTTATTTATTTATTTATTTATTTAATTTTTATTTTTTATTTTTTTTTTTAGATGAGACTCATGTAAGAGTTAACAAAGTTTATTTTAATATTCATAGAGCTTGATTTATACAAATAAAAATATTGTATTAAATTAATACATTGTTATTTTCTTTCACAGGAAATTGTATCTGAGATACGAAATGAAAATTCTGCTTTTAACCCAACTTGGGATGAAGTTATTTTTTTGTTTGAAGACATTTTGAACAACCAAGACCCCCAGAACGAGTTCTACCTTGATGACCCAGCCAAAGAGTTATACCTTGGAGATCCACAAAATCCTGAAAAAGAGTTTTACCATGATGATACTTGTTGTGAGTTATCAAAACAAAACCCACTGAACAAGTTCTACCTTGATGAGCCAGAATACAAGTCATACATTGGAGACCCACAAATTTCTGAAAATTGGGAAAGGGGAGTTCTCCCTGATGGTCCGCAGTTATACTATGTGAGACACATCATAGAAACCCTAAAAAATTGTGAAATGGGAATTCTCCCTGATGGTCCGCAGTTATACTATGTGAGACACATCATAGAAACCCTAAAAAATTGGGCAAGGAGAGTTCTCCCTGATGGTCCGCAGTTATACTATGTGAGACACATCATAGAAACCCTAAAAAATTGGGAAACGGGAATTCTCCCTGATGGTCCGCAGTTATACTATGTGAGACACATCATAGAAACCCTAAAAAATTGGGCAAGGAGAGTTCTCCCTGATGGTCCGCAGTTATACTATGTGAGACACATCATAGAAACCCTAAAAAATTGGGAAAGGGAAGTTTTCCCTGATGGTCCGCAGTTATACTATGTGAGACTTATCACGGAAACCCCAAATATTTCTGAAAATTGTGGTTCTACCTTGGGGACTTGGAAAGATGGTTATATTTTTGGAGACTCGGAATGGGGGTTTTGTTTTGATGACTCGGAATGTGATACCTATCTTGGAGGCTCAACAGGAATGTGGTTATACCTTGGGAACTTGGAAAGTTGGTTTTATTTTGGAGACTCTACCTGTGGGGTCCATCTTGGAGACTCTTTGGATTCTAAAGCAATGAACAATGTTCTTTGTTTAATGACGCTTGATTTAAGCAATATCAAGAAAGTTCGAGGAAGAAAATGCTGGAAAATTCTTTCTTCCCATTTCTACTTCTTCAAACTTGAAAGCCTTGAAAGACAGAATTGGAAGAAGAGGAAAAAAAAAAAAAATGAAATACATATTTTTAAAAAAGAAGAAAAAAAAGATTATGTTAGGGTTTGGGTGGGATTTTGAATGTGAGGGTTAGGGATGGGGTTGGGTTAGGGATGGGGTTGGGTTAGGGTTGGGATTTTGAATGTGAGGGTTAGGGTTGGGGTTGGGTTAGGGATGGGGTTGGGTTCGGGTTGGGATTTTGAATGTGAGGGTTGGGGTTGGGTTAGGGATGGGATTGGGTTAGGGTTGGGATTTTGAATGTGAGGGTTAGGGATGGGTTGGGGTTGGGTTAGGGATGGGGTTGGGTTAGGGTTGGGATTTTGAATGTGAGGGTTAGGGATGGGGTTGGGTTAGGGATGGGGTTGGGTTAGGGATGGGGTTGGGTTAGGGATGGGGTTGGGTTAGGGATTGGGTTGGGTTAGGGATGGGGTTGGGTTGGGAATGGGTTGGGTTAGGGATGGGGTTGGGTTAGGGATGGGTTTGGGTTAGGGATGGGTTTGGGTTAGGGATGGGGTTGGGTTAGGGTTTGTATATTATTATGACTCACTCACACATACACAAAAGTTAAGCCCCAACTGGAAAGTTGAGGGATTCTGTGTTTGGGGTTCACAGATTTAAAAACGTATCCCCATTATACACACACAAAAGTTAAGCCCCAACTAAAAAGTTGTGGGATTCTGTGTTTGGGGTTCACAGATTTAAAAACGTATCCCCATTATACACACACAAAAGTTAAGCCCCAACTAAAAAGTTGTGGGATTCTGTGTTTGGGGTTCACAGATTTTAAAAACGTATCCCCATTATACACACACAAAAGTTAAACCCCAACTGAAAAGTTGTGGGATTCTGTGTTTGGGGTTCACAGATTTAAAAACGTATCCCCATTATGCACACACAAAAGTTAAGCCCCAACTAAAAAGTTGTGTGATTCTGTGTTTGGGGTTCACAGATTTAAAAACGTATCCCCATTACATTTTATTTATTTATTTATTATTTTCAAGGGTATTATCTGCTTACTTGTGTTTTTTGTAATTCTTGCGAGTAAAATGAACCCAAGATTTCTTCTCCATTTAAATCATATAATTTGTAGGTCCAAGGGACTGTATCCATTACATCAATGATTTTAAATAATTCACGAGTCCATTTTTGTGTATAACCTTTCTCAAAATGACTTTTCCATTTGTATATTCTTACAATATCACCAACTTTAAACTTGGGCTTTCTCAAATTAATCTCCTTTTCATATTCTAATTTTGTAAATGTTTCTGATGGTTTTGATTTTGTTGATGAATGAACTGTATTATTGTAATTATCTACAATATCCTGAATTAAATACACCCATTTTTGAGAACCGAGTTGTGTGAATTTTTTATATAATTTCTCTTTTAAAGTACGATTAAAACGCTCAATAACAACTGCCTTTCCTTCATTAAAGGTGCTGTATAATTTAATACCCTTCCCCTTAAGAAATTTCATGAATATTTTGTTATAGAACTCTGTTCCCTCATCAGTCCATAACTTCTTTGGTTTCCTTTTACCCCGATCAAATATTAGCTTAAAGGCTAACATTAAAGTATCACCCCTTTTATTTTTTAAAGGGACAACCCAGGCAAATCTACTCCTCAAATCAATAACGGTTAAAGCATACCTGTATCCCCTGTCATTATTCAATTCAATTAAATCAGCGGACCATATGTGGTCGGTGTATTTAGAATAAACCTTCCTTCTTTTAAACTTTGTGATTATAGGTTTGTGTAATTCTTCAGCCAAAAGCTCCTCAGTCTTGATGACATCATTAGAGCCTAATAGTTTTTTGAGGAATAACCAAGACCAAGTTTCAATTTAGCATTTATCAAATTTCTCACAATAAACCTATCAACTTTCTCTCTCAACGTTGGATTTTGTATCAAAGACAAATTATACAACATTTCGCTGTCGGCTTTATGTTTTTCAGTCAACGTAGTGGTTTTCCCATAAGCAATATCATGCTTCATACACACTTCGTCAACCCTATTTGTAGGTTTAGACCAAGGTTTAGGATTGTCAGCCTCATCTAATCTTTTATCCAAGTTTGTTCCTGGACCACAGAAAGAATACCCTGGAAGGTGTAATTACCCTGGAATTCCAGTTGTTGTAAATTTACTTCCTGACAGAAACTTTTGTATGTCTCCTCCTCTTTTAGGAGAGATGAATTGGCACTTTTTAGAGCCACATACTTGACATATTCCTTTTTGATAAACTCTATTATTTTTAGCTTTAACATAAGAGATATTTTTAGATTTAGTTTTCTTTTTACATTTGAGACAATAACTCATATTTATTTATCAGAAAAATTCCGACAGAGTATCAAAACCTTTTTGGTTTTCAACATATACATTTCAATCTTTATTTTTAAAACATAAAGAATCCTAAGGAATGCCTTCACTCTCTCCTCCATTTATTTACAAATAAAAACTAACTAAAGTCAATGACACCAACATCATCAATCACATAATCTTTTCCTTCTTCTTCTTCTTCTTCTTCACCACTTTCTCGTTTAAATCTCCTCCCTGAAATTGAAGACATTGACGTTGTTATTTTTGAAACCATTATCTTCATAAGAGTTGTTAATTCTTTAATTTCCTCTTCGGTGCGTTGAGATTGATTTATTTGCTGTAATACACTCAATCTTTTACGAATCTCACTGATTTCCATCTTTTTATATTTTTCCTCCCTCTCTCTTTGCTCCCTTTCCTCCCTCTCCTCCTTCTCCTTTTTCTCCCTCTCCTCCTTCTTCTTTTTCTCTCTTTCCTCCTTCTCCCTTTTCTCTCCTTCCTCCTTCTCCTTTTTCTCCCTCTCCTCCTCCTTTTTCTCCCTCTCCTCCTTCTCCTCCCTCTCCCTTTCCTCCTTCTCCTTTTTCTCTCTTTCCTCCTTCTCTTCTTCAACTCCTTCCTCATCCCTTGCTACCCTTGAGTTTGAACCCCAAAGAATATTATACATATACTCATCTGGATTTTGAGATATTCTTGTATCTATAATTATTTTTCTCATAATAGGATACCAATAAGATTTGTTGACGATTTCTAAAAGAGTTTTATATTTCATAACTTTGAGAAGTTCATTTTTATTTAATATTTTAAACAAGTCTCTATTTGTGGGTTTAACAATATCAGTATAAGGCCAGTTTTTAATGACAAAATTCCCATGTATATGCTCCAAATCATAAGGTATGTAATACCGAGCACCCTTTTCTTGTAGGTATCCTTGAATACAAAAATTATAATTCTCTTGTAGTCTTCTTCCTGCCATTTATGTATCAGAAATATATGTGAGATTAATATTATGACAGGTAATACCACCCCATCTTCCCACTACCAAATCGGTTTGTATTCCTCGGCTTTCTATCCTTATCTCATTACCTTCCTTCTTTGTCATGCGAACCATCGCTATACTATCATATATTTTTCTTTTCTTAAAATCACGTATTTGTTGTTTACTAATTGTACTTCCACATAAATCCTTATCCTCACCAAGTGGATAATATTCTTCTTTACGAGACTGATTTAAATCATGTAGGTCTTCTATGTTTATTGAAAAAGACCAATTATACCCTAAATCAGGCATATCATACCCCCATTTATTAATTCGCATATTAACTAAATGTCCTTCTTTATAAAATTCAATTGTAAGCAGGTAGTTAAATTCAATGAGGAAAGGTGTATGGTCAGTATAACCAGGTGTTGTGGTTGTAAATTTTACTTGTTTCACAAAACGTGCTGTTTTCTTTAAAAATATATATTGTGATAAATCACTTAATCTAATTAAGTCATTCGCATCTGTAGGGTTTGGATAATTGATTAATTTATAAGTATTCTTCATATTAATATTTTTACTTACACTATATTTTTGTCGTTCAGCCTGTGCCTTTGTATAATAATTTGATAAATCAATATCCTGAGAGGATTTTCCAAAGATAGAACCATCTTTTCCAACATAAGTCATTTATATTAGATTAAAAATGATATCATAAAAATTTTCATTATTGTTGAGTTGAAATAATACATATAAACATAATTGACCACAACATTTAGAATTAATTTCTTGAACTTGAAATGTTTGATAAACACCATTCTGTAAGAATTGTATTACTTCAACAGGTGGTGGCATACCATAACTATCAAAATAATATTTATCCTGACTATTATTATCTGGATTATCTGGATCTGGATCCTGACTATTATTATCTGGATTATCCTGACTATTATTATCTGGAGGAGACATACTCATCTGGATTTTGAGATATTCTTGTATCTATAATTATTTTTCTCATAATAGGATACCAATAAGATTTGTTGACGATTTCTAAAAGTACTCATATACTCAACTTCCGGGTTCGGTTGCGAGAGGACGCTGGCGTTGCATATTCGCCGCTTCTCCGACTGGATGGATGTACAGGGTCTGCTTCTACCTTTCTGACCTGACATCTCACACCTGTCCTGCCTTTTCACACCCGCACGTGCCGCGTGTTCTCCGGCTGGATAACGGAATCTGCTTTTGATGGTACGGAATACGGAATTCGAAAGGCCCGCTCCCGTTGATTGTGGCCGTGGCCTTGTTTGCCGGTGGCCTTGTGGCCTTGTTTGCCGCTGTGGTCTTGATTAGCGGCTGCAGTCGTTTGCCGCTGCATTTGCCGCTGCGTTTGCCGCTGCGTTTGCCGCTTTGCCTCCTCGACCTTGGCCTCGTACTCGTCCCTTCGCTCCTGCCTGGCATGGCTCTGAAGTACTCCGCCGCAAGGCTTCTTCTGCTCAATACCCGCTCCACCCCATCATGCATCTCTGCCATCAAATCAAATGGACTCCTCCGACGACCCAGGTACATTCACCGTGGCTCCGGTCGCAAGTTTGTTTATTTGCAATCAGGTCACTCCATCCCCGTCCTCTGGTCGGCTCAGCGCACTCTCACTCTTCGTCCCAGCGCACCTGGTCACAGCAACCCACACGATCGCACCTCTTGCCTACGAACCCTGGCTAAATCACCTGAATTCATCCCTGCTGTTCAAAACAACATCAAGCTCACCCTGTTCAACACCCGGTCCCTCAACAATAAATGCCTCATCCTGAACGAATACATCCTGGATAACAAACTGGACTTTCTCTGTCTCACCGAAACCTGGCAACAACCTCTGGACTACTACACACTCAACCTCACCACACCCAATGGATATTCCTACGTCAATAAACCACGCTCGGAGGGCCGAGGTGGTGGAATTGCCGTTATCCACCGTCAAGACATCAAGACCAACCTCATCTCCATCTCATCTGCTCCATCATTTGAACACCTGGCTTTAAAACTCTCTGGTCACACGCAGTCAGTCATGGCTGTCGTCTACCGCCCTCCCAAACCACACCCATCATTCCTGTCTGACTTCTCCTACTTTCTGACCCAGCTATGTTCCCTCTCCCCCTCAATCCTCCTCCTTGGTGATTTCAATATCCACATGGACTCCACTGACTCCACAATAACCACTGACTTCACTGATTTACTCACCTGCTTTAACCTCACTCAACATGTCGACTTTCCTACCCATATCCGTGGTCACATTTTGGACCTTGTCTGCTCCACTGGATTAAATTTGCACCATCTCTATGGCTCCGACCTCACCCTCTCTGACCACTTAGCCATCACTCTGACCATCAACATCCCCGCCCCAACACCAAGGCATTATCGCACAATCAACTTCCGTAAGCTAAACGCTCTTTCACCTACCTCATTCTCATCCACCCTCTCTGAAAAAATGTCCACTTCTCCCTTCATTGACCTCCACACCCCTTCCGACCTCACTGACTACTACAACCACACTCTCTCCTCCTGCCTTGACCAGCTTGCGCCTGTAAAAACCAAAACAGTTTCTTTCACCCATTCTGCTCCCTGGTTTACCCCTGAACTCCACCTGATGAAAACTCGTGCTCGCCAACTTGAAAGACTCCGCAATAAAACGGGTCTCACAGTTCACTCCCAAGCCTACAAGGACCACATACAACACTACAAAGATGCCCTCTCCCGCGCCCGCTCTGCCTACTACTCTCAAATTATCCACTCTGGCTCCGGAAACCCAAAAGCACTCTTCTCGACAATAAACAAACTCCTCCGCCCCCTGAACACCACCACCCAGTCATTCACAGTAGACAACTGCATCTCCTTCCTCTCTTTCTTCCAACGCAAAATTGACAACATCTACAACAGCTTGACCACCGCCGCACCCGCTCCCCCTCCAACCACCTGCCCCCCCTTGTCCTGCCATCCCCTGTCTCGGTTCTCCCCAATCTCTCCTACTGACCTCTCTGAACTCCTCATAGGAATGAAAACTGCCACCTGCACTCTTGACCCCATCCCCTCCAGCTTTGTCAAAGCCTCCCTCCCTGCTCTCTCTCCACTTATCATTGCAACAATAAACTCCTCCCTGTCTACAGGCATCGTCCCACCTTCCCTCAAAATTGCTGCTGTTACCCCCATTCTAAAAAAACCTGGTCTAAACCCTGACACCCTAAACAACTTCAGACCCATCTCCAACCTACCCTTTCTGTCAAAAGTTTTGGAACGCGCTGTAGCCACTCAACTCAAACATCATCTCTCTGCCAATAACTTGTATGAAACATTCCAATCCGGATTCCGCTCCAACCACAGTACTGAAACTGCTCTCCTCAAAATCACCAACGACCTTCTCCTCTCCTCTGACGCTGGCAACCTCAACATTCTCGTCCTCCTCGACCTCAGCGCTGCCTTTGACACCATCGATCACACTATCCTCCTCACCCGACTTGAATCCACCTTTAACGTCACCGGCACTGCCCTCTCTTGGATTAAATCATACCTCTCTGACAGACGCCAGTTCATCTCCATCAATAACTGCAAATCCCCCACTGCTCCCCTCCCCCAAGGTGTCCCCCAAGGTTCAGTTCTTGGCCCCCTCCTCTTCATCCTTTACCTGTCCCCGCTCGGTCACTTAATCCGCCGTCATGGTCTCCAATTCCACTGCTTCGCCGATGACATCCAGCTTTTCATCTCCACCAAGTCCGTCTCCACCGACACCCACTCTATCCTGACAAACTGCATCACTGAAATAAAATCCTGGCTTCAAATCAACTTCCTCAAGCTTAACTGTGATAAATCTGAAATAATCATCATTGGCCCAAAAACGCTCACAAAATCCACCCATAACTTTGCCCTCAACATCGACGGTATCCCAGTATCCACCTCCCCTCACATCCGGAATCTTGGCGTCATCTTTGACCAAACCCTTTCCTTCGACAAATACACTAAACAGATCACAAAGTCAGCCTTCTTTCACCTGAAAAACATTGCCCGTCTCCGCTCATCCCTCTCCTCCACGGCTGCAGAAACCCTCATCCACGCCTTCATCACCTCCCGTCTGGACTACTGCAATAGCCTCCTCTATGGTTCACCCTCAAAAATCACCAATAAACTCCAATACATTCAGAACTCCGCTGCCCGTCTACTCACTCATTCCCGGACCCGTGACCACATCACCCCCGTCCTTTACAAGCTTCACTGGCTCCCCATCCCCCAGAGAATCCAGTACAAAATCCTCCTCTTGACATACAAAGCCCTCCATAACCTGGCCCCATCCTACCTGGCTGACCTCCTCTCCAGACACACTCCCACCCGCAACCTCCGCTCTGCTGGTACCAACCTCCTGACCCCCTCCATCCGGACCAAATTCAGATCCTGGGGGGACAGGGCCTTCTCCATCGCTGCTCCCACCCTCTGGAACTCACTACCTCACACCATCAGAGACTCCTCCTCACTCACCACATTCAAAACATCACTAAAGACCCACCTGTTCAACGCTGCATTCAACATTCAACCCACAGCATTTAACCCCTGACTATCTCTTCTCCTTCTCCCTCCTTTTGCTTTAAATATTTCCCTATTGATTCTTGTCTTGTCTTTTTGATTCTTGTCTTATATATATGCCGTATATCGCTGCTATTTGTTTTCTTGATTCTTGTCTTTTTGCAATTGTTGTTTTCATGTATTGTTATGCATTATGTTTTCCACTCTGTCAAAGCGCCTTTGGGCTTCTGGAAAAGCGCTATACAAAATAAATGAATTATTATTATTATTATTATTATGAATACAAACCCAATGAGAACCATTCTGTGTGTCTAAATTCATAATAATATTCTTTGTATTCTTATTTATATGTATTAATTCATCTCTCATACAAATAACCACATTATCAATTTTTAGTGTTTTACAATACTTAGCTAGTTCTATATTTGACGTTGTATTCTTTCCAAATTGTTTAAACCATTTATCCATTTATTTATGAGAAAGATACAATCCATTACCCCGTTTAGTTAGTTTAACACCCGCTTGAGCGATAGAGGAAAGCATATCTCCAACCAACAATCTAGCTTTATCAGGTAGACTTTCAAGTTTTTGAGCAAAATCTACAATTACACCACTTCCACTAATTTGTTTCTCCAACTCCTTGTTATGTCTTTCCAATTCTTTTTGAGCTTTTAGTTGTGCCTTCCTTTCGTTAGCAGTTTTTACCGCTGCTGAAATACCACCAGTCAATGCTCCCGCCGCACTTAAACCAGCAAATAAAGGAATTAGAAACGGGAGAAATCCTCCTCTTGACTCGTCTATTGAATATTTCTTTAACATAGGTTTCGTCATTTTAATTTTAAGTGATCCAACATCATTTAGTGTTTTTACTTGTGTGTGTGTGAGTAAAACATCAATTCTTACAGCTCCTTTTCTTTGAATTGTATTAACATTAATAATACAAGGCTTTTGATTTTGAATACAAGATGTTAATTTATTAAGATTGATTTGATTAACATATACCCCAACCATTTATTTATGAGAAAAAACCTATGTGATATTAATCATAACACCATTATCTGTATTAATCTGTAATTCTGTTTCCTCCAAAAGCAAACAATATGCATTAACCTCTTCACTCTCCCCTCTTTCAATGTATAGAGAAGTATCCACTCGATTAGACTTTATAGTTTCCTTTTGAGAACTCAGGTCAATTGCGTAGATTGTATAAAGTTTTTGAAACGCAACCATATCCAAAATAGGATCATTATTACCATTACTTTCACACACCTTTTGGTAGGACTTGTAGGCTTCCGCATAATCATTTTTTTCCCAATCAATTTCCAATCTATCTCGCGGATAAAATGTGCCATCAAGAGAAACCCGAAGTTGTTTCACCTTAGCATTATCACTCAGCGCATTATTCTTATTAGTACCGTCCTCTCCATCTGGTTTTTTAAAAATGAGCCAGAGGTATCGTGGCTTTCCTTGAAGAACACCCAAATTCCAAGTGTAGGTAGTGTGTTCCAGTTTAACGTGTTGACATCTTCTTTTAAGGTATGATACATTTAGCGGTTTCTTTGAGTTAAGTCTTCTATTTAACATCTCTTCCGTTTTAAGATTAGGAGTATATTCACTGATATACCAACACAAATCATTAATAACAAATTTATTGTTGTCTCCAAAAGCATTTTCATCCCCAAAAAGCAACCTATTTACATTATCATTATCATTCCTTTGTAGTTGAAATCTAATTTTAAGACCATACAAAACTTTATCATAATCGCAAAATCCAAATATACCTTTAAGAGGTACTGCTACGGTAAAACTATTCACTGCTTTTGTTTCATCATTATACATTGACTTCCTTTGACTCTAACCAGGGTCTGCGTTTGTACCCGTTGACATATCAGGAATAAAACCTTCAACAGCTCCCTTACCCATTCTATCACTAAACGAATATAGTGTAAATTTCATCATTTCAGATGTAGCAGAGACATAATCAACCGCTTCAACCTCTTGTGTTCCAATATACAGGCGGACACTGTCAAACATTTTCCAGAAGAAATCATTTACGAGTGTAGCATTAGTATTATTCGCAGCCTTAGTGAATTTAAATTTACACAGCAAGAAACTATCAGCTATATTCAAGTAAGTTTGTTGATTATTTATTTCAAAACTTTTTGTTCTGTTTGAATTCCAGTCTGTTCCTGTTATAGCATTTACCTTAAAATAGTCTTCCTTTTTAGTGGAGTTTGAAATGATAATCGTATCATCCAAATCATAGATACTATCAATCGCTTCCATACTTGTATTTATATAGCATTAAAATTGTTGAAACCCTGACCCAAGTATTTTAATGATTTTTTGTCGTTCTTGTGAAGATAGTTGAGTTTTACCTTTTTTTATTTCTTTGATTGCTTGTAATTTATGAGACTCCTTTTGAGCATCTTTTATACTCTTTATAGCACCCGCAACGGAGCCCACGGCAGAAGCAGTTGAATCAATTAGGTCTTTATGTTTAAGGATGGTTGAACCAATACCCATTAGAGTATCAATTATCCCATCTCCTTTATTTCGAAATTGATGACCTACACCTCGTTGTCTCTTAGGTTTATAGTATCCTCTACCCACATACCTTGTATAGTCTGGTGAAAGGAACATGCCCTCCCCTGTAATTATTTTATATTTTCCCAACTCGTGTTTTCTCACAATAACCATTATTTATTTATTGAAAAACTTCACGTAGGTGAATTCTGATGGATATAATTTCATCATTAAAGGATATCATACGATTATCTTGGTCGGTTATCCTAAAACTTACTCTGTATATGGTTTTTCCTGACACAGGTAAATAGACAAGATTTTTTGGTTCCATATTAAATTTATAACCAATCGGGGTTGAGTATGCACTGAATGAAAATATTGTATTTGTTCTTATTCCATCGTTATAAGCACCATCAATCAAATCACAATGAATTAATACTGAATTTATACCGGAGGATATTTGGATAACATTATCACTGTAAAACGTCCCGTTATTTTCAATCTTTTTTGAAGAGAAACCCAATAGCTCTCTAAACGAATTTTCAATCGTGAAATCAACTTTATAATTATTTTTAAGTTTAATAGTTGATTTTGAAGTGTGTTTTTGAATATCTATTACAATATTTTTTGGTTCATCACCTTTTTCTTTCATAAGGCGAGAGACTTCTGAAGATATTTGAGAAATCTCGTAAGCTCCAGGTGAAACGGTTATAGTTTTATATCCACTTCCTGGATTATAACTAAACTTGTTGTTTTTCTCTGTGATATTAAAAAGGGTATTGTAAGTTTCCATTGACAACAAAGATGCCTCATATGAGGTAAGGGGGTCAAGTTGTAGTGGGTAAGGGAATGAAGCTGTGTAATCGCTCGTTGTGAAATTAAAACTAAGAATTGTGCTTCTCATCTTATTTAATATCTAATAAAATATCTTTGTATTGACATTTATTAATTATTTTCATGTTCATCAACTGATCTAAAATGGCTGAGGATTCATTAAAACAATTGTTGTTTCCAGCCTTCTTACTACCTAACAACAATAATAGCCTATTAACTAATTGTGATGGGTCATTTGGAAGAAAACTAACACCCGAACCAAGCTTACTTAAAGCATCAATAATATGTTTCTCCTTCTCATTCTTCTTACTTTTACCAGCAACAGAAACTCCATAATCAAGTGCATTTAGCAACTCAATATATACCCTATCTTCCTCTCTTTCCATATCAAGTGGTTCCTCAAAATATTTTGAACCGCTGAATCCGGGGTTTGTTAGAAGAAACATTAATCTTGGAGTTAATTTAACATTTGGTTGAGTAGAACTCAAGAACATCAATTCATCATTAAATATCAATACCTTTTCTTCCACAAGATGAAACACTGCTGGTTCTTCTGTTGGAATGAGACCTGCTCTGGTTTTTGAACCCGCCGAATATTCATTGTTTTGAAGAGCTTCCACAACATAATTAGGGGGTTGATTTACCTCCTCAAGTTTCCGAAATAATCCCTCGTCATCATATTCTAATTCACCAAGTTCTTGTTTTGTTATCTGACTAAAATCTTTGAGCATTTGAAGTTTTTTTGGAGTAAATTCTACCGTGGGAACTGTAGGTGAGTGTTGAGTTTTCAAAAGTGGTTTAAAGAATTTCTCTTGTTTTCTTTCAAAGGCTTCTTCACCAGTTAGTTTCTGTCTCCGTTTCTTCTTTATCTCTTCCTGTTGTTTAACAACTTTTGAAACTAATTGTTGATGTTCCTTAAACTTTCTTTCTCTTTCTTCGGTATTCATTTTCTGTATTTATTTATTGAAAAATATCATTTAGTATCTCATCTTGTTTCACAACAATATATTTATATTTTCCAATCGTGTGTTTCATATAATTTTCAAATTCTTTTTTACTACATAACGTAGAGCAATTATCTCTCCAAAAATTATTTACATCTATTGAATTTAACTTAAATAAAATAAAAGTATTGGCATTGTTTCTTATTGAGCGTCGAGGGAGTTGAAAATATGATTGACTAAGATATATACAATTACAAGAAGAATGTCTCCCTCTTGTATAGTAGCTATCCATTACTGTTTGGTTTCTCTCATTAACACAATCATCAAAGATGACGAGGTTCTTTTTTGATTTATCTAAATCTTGAGGTGAAGGTATATCATCCGTATTATCACTGAGAATACAAGTTATGGGTTTCGATTTTGATTTCTGTGTATCACAAAATAATTGTATTATATCTTCAATATTATAATCATTCAGTTTGTTTTGAAGTTTAAATAAACCGATAATGTCTTCCTTTTTAAGACCTGCATTAAAACCCTGTGAGAGTAGTTGATACTCGGGTTGAAAACTTGACTTTGTAAAAATTATTAAATTATCATAATCTAAAAAATTAGGACCAAGGAGCATCTTTAAAAGTAAACAGGTTTTCCCACATCCGCTTGAACCAACTATTAGACATCTCAATGAATTTGGAATGTTTTTATGGTTATTAAATTTTATCTTATTTTCCCAAACGGGTAAAAAATCATTCATTTATATATTTGGAAAACAAGTCATCCAACTTTTTTTGAGATATTTTAGAAACTCTATATTTTATCCTGAGTTCGGGTTTAATTTCAAAATAATTCATTATTTTATTTATGTAGTATCTTGTATTAACATTTCCATTAAAATTATTTTGAATAATAAATATCATTAAACCCTTATACATTTCCTCAATACAAAGAGTCTCTTTCCTTGTAAGAAATGGTGTATTATCACCATAATGCTTAACATTCATCTCTCTTATTAATCTTGTAAAGTAATTCATTTTTGGTTCTAATTTAAAAGAGTTATATGTTTTTTTATATTTCTTATTATCATTAATTAGAATATAATCACAGAATAAACATTGTTTATATGAATCCTCATCATTAAGCCCCACTCTATCACAAGCCGGACAATTCTCTAATTTATCATATGGAGAGTCTGGAAATTCTAAATATCCTTCAGAACTTATCATATTTATGTGGTAAATTTTTACTTAAACTAAACGCAAGTTTATTCATTAATAAATACAATGTTTCAAAGCACAAAAGACAAATTTCAATCAATCTCTACTTCGGTGGAAGATATAGAAAAATATGTCAAAGATGTTAAATTGAACAAAGATAAATATGGAAATTTTTGGGTAAAACCAGTTATGGAAAATAACATGAGCCCCTCTATTTCATTTAAAGGAAGAGCTCTAACTATACCTGGAAAGACATCCATTAAAGTAAATCTAACAAAAGTTTCTCCTCTACTCCTGGCAATTTATTCAAAGCTTGAAAAAGTGATTGACCACGATACTTTGAAAAAGAATGATAAGACCATTAATAATTCTAGAGGAGACATTTGTATTTTCTTTAATAATCCAAAGGGTGTAGATCTAAGTAAAATGAATGATGTTAATATTTCTGGTGAAATGTCATTTCGTTCTATGATAGTTAGAGATTATTTAAAGATAACTTTTGATATAAAAATTGTAGAGATTGAATCTGTTAATGAAAGAAAGTATATAGATATTGATGGGAATATTTTTCTTGCTAATTAAATATGAGTCAATACAGCAGTGAAGATTTTACTATTTCATTGAACTCGGACGATAGTGATGATAGTATTTCATTGAACTTGGACGATGGTGATGATAGTATTTCATTGAACACAGATGATAGTTATGATACTAATAGTTTGTGCTCAAATGATAGTTATGAGAGTAGCTTTATTGATGACTCTGAGTATGATTCTGAGTATTCATGTGATAGTTATGACTTAGATGATTCTGAGTGAAAAAGTGTTTTAGTTTAAGCACAGCGATATATATAAAACGGAGCTGTAAAGCTCAAAAGTGTTTTATTTTAAGCACAGTGATATATATAAAACACCACGTTTTCTCACGCTATAAATATGGTTTATTGTGATACTTGCGAGAAGGAAGTAAAATATTATAAACAACATATTCTCACCGCAAAACATACATACAACATTTTAAACAAACTTTCCCCTCTTCCACCTGAAACAAAACACTGTTCTACATGTAATAAAAATATCCTCAAGAAAGGCTTCAAAATACATCTTAAAACAAATCTACATTTATCAAATTTTATCACAACTAAAAACTCTGATGGAGCATTCAAAGGACATATTAAAATAAGAGTCTTTAACTTCAAACCTCCTGAACCAGAGTCTATAGTTGATGCTGTAGAAATAGTTAAACCTGCTGTTCAAACGTTGATTGAAAAAACACTAAAGGAAATGAAACCACTTAAATTTTATATGGGAGTAAAATTAGAAATGACAAAGGATGAAGGAGTTATAGATGCACCATACATGAGAACTGAGCCACACTTTATATCTTCATATCAAGATTTTAAAACATCAGGAGTCTATGATGAACTTATTAAACAAGAGCAAGATGTGGATAATTCAATCGTAGGAAGTGGATTCAATATAGGAAAAATTATTTACATAGACATTCATATTCTTAAATCAGATCCTCTAAAAGCTTCTTCTTACATTGATTTACCCAGTGTTATCAAAAATAGAAAAGCAGTTATCAATATCAAAAATAAAGACAATAAATGTTTTCTCTGGTCTATTTTAGCACACTTACATCCTCCACATTTTCATGATGAAAGAGTATCTCATTATAAAAAATATGAGAATACATTAAATACGAAAGATCTAAAGTTTCCGATGACTTTAAATGATATTCCTAAATTTGAAAAGATGAATAATTTATCAGTTAATGTTTATGGTCTAACAGAAACAAACAACATTCAGGTTTTAAAGCTTTCTGACAATTGTAAACAAACTCATATTAATCTTCTATATTTTAATTCAGACGAAAATTCACATTATACATACATCAAAGATATTGCTAAATTAATAAAACCACAAGTCTGTAAGAGAACAAATAAAATATATATTTGTTTGCGTTGTCTTAACTTCTTCAATTCACAAGAAAGATTAGATAAACATTCAAATTATTGTGGCGAACATAAATCAACGGTAATCAATATGCCTAAAGAAGGCTCAAAGATCACATTCAAAGATGAAAATAAAAAGATCAAACATCCATTTGTTATATATGCTGATTTTGAAAGTATTTTAGAAAAAATTGATACTGCTTCTCAAGATCCAAAAGAATCATACACAAATAAATATCAAAAACATACTCCTTGTGGTTTTTGTTATTATATCAAATCATCCGTTGGTGATAAATATAACAAGTTAGAGATGTATAGAGGCTCAAATACCCCCAGAGGAGTTTGTGAAACGACTAGAAAAAGACTGTGTTCGATTAACCAAGAGAATGAGAGAAACCAATAAACCAATGTCCTTAACAAGTAAAGAAAAAAGGGAATTTATAAAAAACAATGTCTGTCATATTTGTGAGGAGAAAATTGGTAAAGGTCTAAAGGTTAGAGACCATTGTCATCTCACTGGTAAATATAGAGGTCCGGCTCATCAAAGTTGTAATATTAATTATCAACTCCCCTCTTTCATTCCTGTCTTTCTTCATAACAACGCTCATTATGATACACATCTATTTATCAAGGAACTCTCAAAGACTTCTGGAAGTATCTCAGCAATTCCAAACACGGATCAGAAATACATTTCATTCACAAAAACAATTCACACATCTCCTATTACTCATATCAGATTTCTTGATACATTTAAATTCATGGCAAGTCCATTGGTTAACTTGGTTCACAATCTAAAAGAGTTTCCATGTCTTTCAGAGTATTTTTTAGATAAAGATTTTCTAACACAAAAGGGAATTTACCCCTATGACTATATGGACTCATTTGAGAGATTCAATGAAACACAACTTCCTTCAAAAGAAAATTTCTATAACAAATTAAATAACAGTCATATATCTGATAAAGATTATGTACACGCACAAAATGTTTGGGAAAAATATAACATCAAGAATCTTGGCGAGTATCACGATTTGTATCTCAAAACTGATGTGCTTTTATTGGCCGATGTATTTGAAGCCTTTAGATCTGTTTGTCGCACTGGATATGGATTGGATCCTGCTCACTACTACACAGCACCTGGATTGGCCTGGAGTGCGATGTTGAAAATGACAAAACAAGATTTGGATTTGATAACCGATGTTGATATGCTTTTGATGATTGAAAAGGCAAAAAGAGGTGGAATTTCACAAGTCTGCTCGAGTAGATATGCAAAAGCAAATAACAAATATCTTCCAAATTATGATCCAACGAAAGAGAGTTCTTACTTGATGTACTATGACGCGAACAACCTGTATGGCTGGGCAATGTCTCAGGCTCTTCCTTATGGAAAACTTAGATGGGTAAAGGAAAAAGACTACAAAAACGTTTTACAAGATGTATGTATCTCTACACAAAAAGAATTGGATGAAGAAAAAGTTGGTTATTATTTTGAAATTGATTTAAAATATCCAGAGGAACTCCATAACCTACACAAAGATCTCCCATTTGCTTGTGAGAAAGAAAGTCCAAAGAAAGAATGGTTGAGTGATTATCAACGATCGTTTGATATAGGTGAATCAACAGAAAAATTACTTACTACATTATATAACAAGAAAAATTATGTTCTACACCAAAGAAATTTGCGACAATATTTATCAAAAGGTCTAAGAGTAGAGAAGATCCATAGGGTTCTAAAGTTCAATCAAAGTCATTGGTTAAAGGGGTACATTGATTTTAATACACAAAGAAGAACAGAGTCAAAAACAGATTTTGAGAAAGACTTTTATAAATTGATGAATAATGCGGTCTTTGGTAAGACCATGGAGAATGTGAGGAAAAGACAAAATATCAGACTATCAACATCTTGGGAACAAGCATCAAAATTAATTAATAGACCGAGTTTTACTCGAGCTGAGGTCTTTACTGAGAACTTTTGTGCGATCCATTTGATTAAAGAGAGTATTGAAATGAACAAACCTATTTATATTGGAACAACAATTCTTGATTTATCAAAGTCATTAATGTATGATTACTTTTATAATAACTTGAGGAAGAAATATCAAAATGATGTTAATCTACTTTATATGGATACAGATAGTTTTATTTTGAAAATTAATACCAACGATGTTTATTCAGACATGAAAAGAGACATTAATATCTATGACACGAGTAATTACAGTCCAGAGAGTGAGTTGTTCTCTTCTAAAAATAAAAAGGTGATTGGAAAGTTCAAGGATGAATTAGGAGGAAATGTTATGAGTGAATTTGTGGGATTGAGGTCAAAGGCTTATGCTTATAAATACATTGTGAATAACGTTGAAAAGACTGATAAGAAGTTAAAAGGTGTAAAGAAAAATGTTATTAAAGAAACAATAAACTTTAAGGATTATTATAACTGTTTAACAACAAAGAAAGAAGAGTTTAGAAAGATTAATGGAATAAGAAGTTATAAACATCAATTATATTCAGAAGAGATAAATAAGAAAGCATTGGGGGCTTTTGATGATAAGAGGTTTATTTTAGAAAATGGAATTGATAGTCTCCCTTATGGTTATATAAGTATATAAGTGATAAGATATATATATAAGTGATAAGATATATATAAGTGATAAGATATACATAAGTGATAAGATATATATAAGTGATAAGATATATATAAGTGATAAGTTAAAAAGGGGGGGGGTTGGGGATTTTAACGGGCTACCGCCGCCTTTTTTACTATTATATAAATGATAGAACCAAGTATCAACCAGACTAAAGAGTGGAGGTGTAATCAACCTTGGTATATAAATGGAAAACATAATGAATGTGAAAAATATCAAATAGGTATAATTGAAAAGGCAACTGGTAAAAAAGTTCACAAAACAAATAAGAGAATTAATTTAAATACCGGTGAATTGGGTAAAAAAGATGGAAATATTTTTGAGTGGACGGAAAACTTTGATGGTTGTCAGGAAAATATATACTTTAATTTAAAAATGGTATGTGGCACTGGAGGCGCTCAAGCAAGAACATTGAGGGAGGTTTACCATTTTATCTTAGCTCAGTTAAAATATCTTAATAAAGAACCAAACTCAAACATATTTTTTGTTAATATATTAGATGGTGAAGAGAGTTGTAGGAGAATTAAATTATTTCCCACGCATAAACAAATATTTGTAGGGTCGTTGTTTGAGTGGGTTATATTCACCAGATGATATTAAGAGTAAAAGGTTAAAAGGTTCATAAGGTCAGAAGGATCACAGGTGTTTAAGTGGTCTAATGAATAAGGATAACATGTCAAAAGGTTAGAAGGTTCGTAAAGAACAGGGTGAGAGAAATAGAGGTCTTTAGGGGCAATGAGGGAGGGAAAGAATTAATATGGAAGTGAATGGGTCAATGTTTGAGTGGGTCAAAGATTAAACTGCCAGATGATATGTAGAAGAAGGATGATAGGTCTATAAGAGAAAACAAATATTTGTAGTGTTTGAGTGGTCTAATGAACAACATTAAGGATAGGTACTACAGACAAAAGGTTCATAAAGATGAGGGTGGGAGAAATAGAGGTGTTTATGATTTTTGAAAAAGACAAGGGGGTAAATGACATTAGATAGGGATTTCCCATGTTAAACGGAGGTGTCCCAGAAGCAACATTATTACACTACTAACACAAGTGCGAAAAGTGGTTTTTCAACACTAACACAAGTGCGAAAAGTGTTTTTCCCACACTACTACAAGTGCAAAAGTGGTTTCCTGCACCAACACAAGTGCGAAAAGTTGTTTTTCAACAATAACACAAGTGCGAAAAATGGTTTTTCAACACTAACACAAGTGCGAAAAGTGGTTTCCTGCACCAACACAAGTGCGAAAAGTGGTTTTTCAACATTAACACAAGTGCGAAAAGTGGTTTTTCAACACTAACACAAGTGCGAAAAGTGGTTTTTCAACACTAACACAAGTGCGAAAAGTGGTTTTTCAACACTAACACAAGTGCGAAAAGTGGTTTTTCCACACTAATACAAGTGCAAACGTGGTTTCCTGCACCAACACAAGTGCGAAAAGTGGTTTTTCAACACTAACACAAGTGCGAAAAGTGGTTTTTCAACACTAACACAAGTGTGAAAAGTCGTTTTTCAACACCAACACAAGTGCGAAAAGTGGTTTTTCCACACTAATACAAGTGCAAAAGTGGTTTCCTGCACCAACACAAGTGCGAAAAGTGGTTTTTCAACACTAACACAAGTGCGAAAAGTGGTTTTTTAACACTATCACAAGTGCAAAAAGTGTTTTTTCCACACTAATACAAGTGCAAAAGTGGTTTCCTGCACCAACACAAGTGCGAAAAGTGGTTTTTCAACACTAACACAAGTGCGAAAAGTGGTTTTTCAACACTAACACAAGTGCGAAAAGTGTTTTTCCCACACTACGACAAGTGCAAAAGTGGTTTCCTGCACCAACACAAGTGCGAAAAGTTGTTTTTCAACAATAACACAAGTGCGAAAAATGGTTTTTCAACACTAACACAAGTGCGAAAAGTGTTTTTTCCACACTAATACAAGTGCAAAAGTGGTTTCCTGCACCAACACAAGTGCGAAAAGTGGTTTTTCAACATTAACACAAGTGCGAAAAGTGGTTTTTCAACACTAACACAAGTGCGAAAAGTGGTTTTTCAACACTAACACAAGTGCGAAAAGTGGTTTTTCAACACTAACACAAGTGCGAAAAGTGTTTTTTCCACACTAATACAAGTGCAAAAGTGGTTTCCTGCACCAACACACGTGCGAAAAGTGGTTTTTCAACACTAACACAAGTGCGAAAAGTGGTTTTTCAACACTATCACAAGTGCAAAAAGTGTTTTTTCCACACTAATACAAGTGCAAAAGTGGTTTCATGCACCAACACAAGTGCGAAAAGTGGTTTTTCAACACTAACACAAGTGCGAAAAGTGGTTTTTCAACACTAACACAAGTGCGAAAAGTGGTTTTTCCACACGCATACAAGTGCAAAAGTGGTTTCCTGCACCAACACAAGTGCGAAAAGTGGTTTTTCAACACTAACACAAGTGCGAAAAGTGGTTTTTCCACACTAATACAAGTGCAAAAGTGGTTTCCTGCACCAACACACGTGCGAAAAGTGGTTTTTCAACACTAACACAAGTGCGAAAAGTGGTTTTTCAACACTATCACAAGTGCAAAAAGTGTTTTTTCCACACTAATACAAGTGCAAAAGTGGTTTCATGCACCAACACAAGTGCGAAAAGTGGTTTTTCAACACTAACACAAGTGCGAAAAGTGGTTTTTCAACACTATCACAAGTGCAAAAAGTGTTTTTTCCACACTAATACAAGTGCAAAAGTGGTTTCCTGCACCAACACAAGTGCGAAAAGTGGTTTTTCAACACTAACACAAGTGCGAAAAGTGGTTTTTCCACACTAATACAAGTGCAAAAGTGGGTTCCTGCACCAACACAAGTGCGAAAAGTGGTTTTTCAACACTAACAGAAGTGCGAAAAGTGTTTTTTCAACACTATCACAAGTGCAAAAAGTGTTTTTTCCACACTAATACAAGTGCAAAACTGGTTTCCTGCACCAACACAAGTGCGAAAAGTGGTTTTTCAACACTAACACAAGTGCGAAAAGTGGTTTTTCAACACTATCACAAGTGCAAAAAGTGTTTTTTCCACACTAATACAAGTGCAAAAGTGGTTTCCTGCACCAACACAAGTGCGAAAAGTGGTTTTTCAACACTAACACAAGTGCGAAAAGTGGTTTTTCAACACTAACACAAGTGCGAAAAGAGGTTTTTCCACACTAATACAAGTGCAAAAGCGGTTTCCTGCACCAACACAAGTGCGAAAAGTGGTTTTTCAACACTATTACAAGTGCAAAAAGTGGTTTTTCCACACTAATACAAGTGCAAAAGTGGGTTCCTGCACCAACACAAGTACGAAAAGTGGTTTTTCAACACTAACACAAGTGCGAAAAGTGGTTTTTCAACACTAACACAAGTGCAAAAAGTGGTTTTTCAACACTAACACAAGTGCGAAAAGTGGTTTTTCAACACTAACACAAGTGCGAAAAGTGTTTTTTCCACACTAATACAAGTGCAAAAGTGGTTACCTGCACCAACACACGTGCGAAAAGTGGTTTTTCAACACTAACACAAGTGCGAAAAGTGGTTTTTCAACACTAACACAAGTGCGAAAAGTGGTTTTTCAACACTAACACAAGTGCAAAAAGTGGTTTTTCCACACTAATACAAGTGCAAAAGTGGTTTCCTGCACCAACACAAGTGCGAAAAGTGGTTTTTCAACACTAACACAAGTGCGAAAAGTGGTTTTTCAACACTATCACAAGTGCAAAAAGTGTTTTTTCCACACTAATACAAGTGCAAAAGTGGTTTCCTGCACCAACACAAGTGCGAAAAGTGGTTTTTCAACACTAACACAAGTGTGAAAAGTGGTTTTTCAACACTATCACAAGTGCAAAAAGTGTTTTTTCCACACTAATACAAGTGCAAAAGTGGTTTCCTGCACCAACACAAGTGCGAAAAGTGGTTTTTCAACACTAACACAAGTGCGAAAAGTGGTTTTTCAACACTATCACAAGTGCAAAAAGTGTTTTTTCCCCACTAATACAAGTGCAAAAGTGGTTTTCTGCACCAACACAAGTGCGAAAAGTGGTTTATCAACACTAACACAAGTGCAAAAAGTGGTTTTTCCACACTAATACAAGTGCAAAAGTGGTTTCCTGCACCAACACAAGTGCGAAAAGTGGTTTTTCAACACTAACACAAGTGCGAAAAGTGGTTTTTCAACACTATCACAAGTGCAAAAAGTGTTTTTGTCCACACTTATACAAGTGTAAAAGTGGTTTCCTGCACCAACACAAGTGCGAAAAGTGGTTTTTCAACACTAACACAAGTGCGAAAAGTGGTTTTTCAACACTAACACAAGTGCGAAAAGTGGTTTTTCAACACTAACACAAGTGCGAAAAGTGTTTTTCCCACACTACGACAAGTGCAAAAGTGGTTTCCTGCACCAACACAAGTGCGAAAAGTTGTTTTTCAACAATAACACAAGTGCGAAAAATGGTTTTTCAACACTAACACAAGTGCGAAAAGTGTTTTTTCCACACTAATACAAGTGCAAAAGTGGTTTCCTGCACCAACACAAGTGCGAAAAGTGGTTTTTCAACATTAACACAAGTGCGAAAAGTGGTTTTTCAACACTAACACAAGTGCGAAAAGTGGTTTTTCAACACTAACACAAGTGCGAAAAGTGGTTTTTCAACACTAACACAAGTGCGAAAAGTGTTTTTTCCACACTAATACAAGTGCAAAAGTGGTTTCCTGCACCAACACACGTGCGAAAAGTGGTTTTTCAACACTAACACAAGTGCGAAAAGTGGTTTTTCAACACTATCACAAGTGCAAAAAGTGTTTTTTCCACACTAATACAAGTGCAAAAGTGGTTTCATGCACCAACACAAGTGCGAAAAGTGGTTTTTCAACACTAACACAAGTGCGAAAAGTGGTTTTTCAACACTAACACAAGTGCGAAAAGTGGTTTTTCCACACGAATACAAGTGCAAAAGTGGTTTCCTGCACCAACACAAGTGCGAAAAGTGGTTTTTCAACACTAACACAAGTGCGAAAAGTGGTTTTTCAACACTATCACAAGTGCAAAAAGTGTTTTTTCCACACTAATACAAGTGCAAAAGTGGTTTCCTGCACCAACACAAGTGCGAAAAGTGGTTTTTCAACACTAACACAAGTGCGAAAAGTGGTTTTTCCACACTAATACAAGTGCAAAAGTGGGTTCCTGCACCAACACAAGTGCGAAAAGTGGTTTTTCAACACTAACAGAAGTGCGAAAAGTGTTTTTTCAACACTATCACAAGTGCAAAAAGTGTTTTTTCCACACTAATACAAGTGCAAAACTGGTTTCCTGCACCAACACAAGTGCGAAAAGTGGTTTTTCAACACTAACACAAGTGCGAAAAGTGGTTTTTCAACACTATCACAAGTGCAAAAAGTGTTTTTTCCACACTAATACAAGTGCAAAAGTGGTTTCCTGCACCAACACAAGTGCGAAAAGTGGTTTTTCAACACTAACACAAGTGCGAAAAGTGGTTTTTCAACACTAACACAAGTGCGAAAAGAGGTTTTTCCACACTAATACAAGTGCAAAAGCGGTTTCCTGCACCAACACAAGTGCGAAAAGTGGTTTTTCAACACTATTACAAGTGCAAAAAGTGGTTTTTCCACACTAATACAAGTGCAAAAGTGGGTTCCTGCACCAACACAAGTACGAAAAGTGGTTTTTCAACACTAACACAAGTGCGAAAAGTGGTTTTTCAACACTAACACAAGTGCAAAAAGTGGTTTTTCAACACTAACACAAGTGCGAAAAGTGGTTTTTCAACACTAACACAAGTGCGAAAAGTGTTTTTTCCACACTAATACAAGTGCAAAAGTGGTTACCTGCACCAACACACGTGCGAAAAGTGGTTTTTCAACACTAACACAAGTGCGAAAAGTGGTTTTTCAACACTAACACAAGTGCGAAAAGTGGTTTTTCAACACTAACACAAGTGCAAAAAGTGGTTTTTCCACACTAATACAAGTGCAAAAGTGGTTTCCTGCACCAACACAAGTGCGAAAAGTGGTTTTTCAACACTAACACAAGTGCGAAAAGTGGTTTTTCAACACTATCACAAGTGCAAAAAGTGTTTTTTCCACACTAATACAAGTGCAAAAGTGGTTTCCTGCACCAACACAAGTGCGAAAAGTGGTTTTTCAACACTAACACAAGTGTGAAAAGTGGTTTTTCAACACTATCACAAGTGCAAAAAGTGTTTTTTCCACACTAATACAAGTGCAAAAGTGGTTTCCTGCACCAACACAAGTGCGAAAAGTGGTTTTTCAACACTAACACAAGTGCGAAAAGTGGTTTTTCAACACTATCACAAGTGCAAAAAGTGTTTTTTCCCCACTAATACAAGTGCAAAAGTGGTTTTCTGCACCAACACAAGTGCGAAAAGTGGTTTATCAACACTAACACAAGTGCAAAAAGTGGTTTTTCCACACTAATACAAGTGCAAAAGTGGTTTCCTGCACCAACACAAGTGCGAAAAGTGGTTTTTCAACACTAACACAAGTGCGAAAAGTGGTTTTTCAACACTATCACAAGTGCAAAAAGTGTTTTTGTCCACACTTATACAAGTGTAAAAGTGGTTTCCTGCACCAACACAAGTGCGAAAAGTGGTTTTTCAACACTAACACAAGTGCGAAAAGTGTTTTTTCAACACTAAAACAAGTGCGAAAAGTGTTTTTTCCACACTAATACAAGTGCAAAAGTGGTTTCCTGCACCAACACAAGTGCGAAAAGTGGTTTTTCAACACTAACACAAGTGCGAAAAGTGGTTTTTCAACACTAACACAAGTGCGAAAAGTGTTTTTTCCACACTAATACAAGTGCAAAAGTGGTTTCCTGCACCAACACAAGTGCGAAAATGGTTTTTCAACACTAACACAAGTGCGAAAAGTGGTTTTTCAACACTATCACAAGTGCGAAAAGTGTTTTTTCCACACTAATACAAGTGCAAAAGTGGTTTCCTGCACCAACACAAGTGCGAAAAGTGGTTTTTCAACACTAACACAAGTGCGAAAAGTGGTTTTTCAACACTAACACAAGTGCGAAAAGTGATTTTTCAACACTAACACAAGTGCGAAAAGTGTTTTTTCCACAGTAATTCAAGTGCAAAAGTGGTTTCCTGCACCAACACAAGTGCAAAAAGTAGTTTTTCAACACTATCACAAGTGCAAAAAGTGTTTTTTCCACACTAATACAAGTGTAAAAGTGGTTTCCTGCACCAACACAAGTGCGAAAAGTGGTTTTTCAACACTAACACAAGTGGAAAAGTGGTTTTTCAACACTAACACAAGTGCGAAAAGTGGTTTTTCCACACTAATACAAGTGCAAAAGTGGTTTCCTGCACCAACACAAGTGCGAAAAGTGGTTTTTCAACACTAACACAAGTGCAAAAGTGGTTTCCTGCACCAACACAAGTGCGAAAAGTGGTTTTTCAACACTAACACAAGTGCGAAAAGTGGTTTTTCAACACTATCACAAGTGCAAAAAGTGTTTTTTCCATACTAATACAAGTGCAAAAGTGGTTTCCTGCACCAACACAAGTGCGAAAAGTGGTTTTTCAACACTAACACAAGTGCGAAAAGTGGTTTTTCAACACTATCACAAGTGCAAAAAGTGTTTTTTCCATACTAATACAAGTGCAAAAGTGGTTTCCTGCACCAACACAAGTGCGAAAAGTGGTTTTTCAACACTAACACAAGTGCGAAAAGTGGTTTTCAACACTAACACAAGTGCGAAAAGTGTTTTTTCCACACTAATACAAGTGCAAAAGTGGTTTCCTGCACCAACACAAGTGCGAAAATTGGTTTTTCAACACTAACACAAGTGCGAAAAGTGGTTTTTCAACACTAACACAAGTGCGAAAAGTGTTTTTTCCACACTAATACAAGTGCAAAAGTGGTTTCCTGCACCAACACAAGTGCGAAAAGTGGTTTTTCAACACTAACACAAGTGCGAAAAGTGGTTTTTCAACACTAACACAAGTGCGAAAAGTGGTTTTTCAACACTAACACAAGTGCGAAAAGTGGTTTTGCCACACTAATACAAGTGCAAAAGTGGTTTCCTGCACCAACACAAGTGCGAAAAGTGGTTTTTCAACACTAACACAAGTGCGAAAATTGGTTTTTCAACACTATCACAAGTGCAAAAAGTGTTTTTTCCACACTAATACAAGTGCAAAAGTGGTTTCCTGCACCAACACAAGTGCGAAAAGTGGTTTTTCAACACTAACACAAGTGCGAAAAGTGGTTTTTCAACACTAACACAAGTGCGAAAAGTGGTTTTTCAACACTATCACAAGTGCAAAAAGTGTTTTTTCCACACTAATACAAGTGCAAAAGTGGTTTCCTCCACCAACACAAGTGCGAAAATTGGTTTTTCAACACTAACACAAGTGCGAAAAGTGGTTTTTCAACACTAACACAAGTGCGAAAAGTGTTTTTTCCACACTAATACAAGTGCAAAAGTGGTTTCCTGCACCAACACAAGTGCGAAAAGTGGTTTTTCAACACTAACACAAGTGCGAAAAGTGGTTTTTCAACACTAACACAAGTGCGAAAAGTGGTTTTTCAACACTAACACAAGTGCGAAAAGTGGTTTTTCCACACTAATACAAGTGCAAACGTGGTTTCCTGCACCAACACAAGTGCGAAAAGTGGTTTTTCAACACTAACACAAGTGCGAAAATTGGTTTTTCAACACTATCACAAGTGCAAAAAGTGTTTTTCCACACTAATACAAGTGCAAAAGTGGTTTCCTGCACCAACACAAGTGCGAAAAGTGGTTTTTCAACACTAACACAAGTGCGAAAAGTGGTTTTTCAACACTAACACAAGTGCGAAAAGTGGTTTTTCAACACTATCACAAGTGCAAAAAGTGTTTTTTCCACACTAATACAAGTGCAAAAGTGGTTTCCTGCACCAACACAAGTGCGAAAAGTGGTTTTTCAACACTAACACAAGTGCGAAAAGTGGTTTTTCAAAACTAACACAAGTGCGAAAAGTGGTTTTTCCACACTAACACAAGTGCAAAAGTGGTTTCCTGCACAAACACAAGTGCGAAAAGTGGTTTTTCAACACTAACACAAGTGTGAAAAGTCGTTTTTCAACACTAACACAAGTGCGAAAAGTGGTTTTTCCACACTAATAAAAGTGCAAAAGTGGTTTCCTGCACCAACACAAGTGCGAAAAGTGGTTTTTCAACACTAACACAAGTGTGAAAAGTGGTTTTTTAACACTATCACAAGTGCAAAAAGTGTTTTTTCCACACTAATACAAGTGCAAAAGTGGTTTCCTGCACCAACACAAGTGCGAAAAGTGGTTCTTCAACACTAACACAAGTGCGAAAAGTGGTTTTTCAACACTAACACAAGTGCGAAAAGTGTTTTTCCCACACTACTACAAGTGCAAAAGTGGTTTCCTGCACCAACACAAGTGCGAAAAGTTGTTTTTCAACAATAACACAAGTGCGAAAAATGGTTTTTCAACACTAACACAAGTGCGAAAAGTGTTTTTTCCACACTAATACAAGTGCAAAAGTGGTTTCCTGCACCAACACAAGTGCGAAAAGTGGTTTTTCAACATTAACACAAGTGCGAAAAGTGGTTTTTCAACACTAACACAAGTGCAAAAAGTGGTTTTTCAACACTAACACAAGTGCGAAAAGTGGTTTTTCAACACTAACACAAGTGCGAAAAGTGTTTTTTCCACACTAATACAAGTGCAAAAGTGGTTTCCTGCACCAACACACGTGCGAAAAGTGGTTTTTCAACACTAACACAAGTGCGAAAAGTGGTTTTTCAACATTAACACAAGTGCGAAGTGTTTTTTCCACACTAATACAAGTGCAAAAGTGGTTTCCTGCACCAACACAAGTGCGAGAAGTGGTTTTTCAACACTAACACAAGTGCGAAAAGTGGTTTTTCAACACTAACACAAGTGCGAAAAGTGTTTTTTCCACACTAATACAAATGCAAAAGTGGTTTCCTGCACCAACACAAGTGCGAAAAGTGGTTTTTCAACACTAACACAAGTGCGAAAAGTGGTTTTTCAACACTAACACAAGTGCGAAAAGTGGTTTTTCAACACTAACACAAGTGCGAAAAGTGTTTTTTCCACACTAATACAAGTGCAAAAGTGGTTTCCTGCACCAACACAAGTGCGAAAAGTGGTTTTTCAACACTATCACAAGTGCAAAAAGTGTTTTTTCCACACTAATACAAGTGCAAAAGTGGTTTCCTGCACCAACACAAGTGCGAAAAGTGGTTTTTCAACACTAACACAAGTGGAAAATTGTTTTTTCAACACTAACACAAGTGCGAAAAGTGGTTTTTCCACACTAATACAAGTGCAAAAGTGGTTTCCTGCACCAACACAAGTGCGAAAAGTGGTTTTTCAACACTAACACAAGTGCGAAAAGTGTTTTTTCAACACTAAAACAAGTGCGAAAAGTGTTTTTTCCACACTAATACAAGTGCAAAAGTGGTTTCCTGCACCAACACAAGTGCGAAAAGTGGTTTTCAACACTATCACAAGTGCAAAAAGTGTTTTTTCCACACTAATACAAGTGCAAAAGTGGTTTCCTGCACCAACACAAGTGCGAAAAGTGGTTTTTCAACACTAACACAAGTGCGAAAAGTGGTTTTTCAACACTAACACAAGTGCGAAAAGTGTTTTTCCCACACTACTACAAGTGCAAAAGTGGTTTCCTGCACCAACACAAGTGCGAAAAGTTGTTTTTCAACAATAACACAAGTGCGAAAAATGGTTTTTCAACACTAACACAAGTGCGAAAAGTGTTTTTTCCACACTAATACAAGTGCAAAAGTGGTTTCCTGCACCAACACAAGTGCGAAAAGTGGTTTTTCAACATTAACACAAGTGCGAAAAGTGGTTTTTCAACACTAACACAAGTGCAAAAAGTGGTTTTTCAACACTAACACAAGTGCGAAAAGTGGTTTTTCAACACTAACACAAGTGCGAAAAGTGTTTTTTCCACACTAATACAAGTGCAAAAGTGGTTTCCTGCACCAACACACGTGCGAGAAGTGGTTTTTCAACACTAACACAAGTGCGAAAAGTGGTTTTTCAACACTAACACAAGTGCGAAAAGTGTTTTTTCCACACTAATACAAATGCAAAAGTGGTTTCCTGCACCAACACAAGTGCGAAAAGTGGTTTTTCAACACTAACACAAGTGCGAAAAGTGGTTTTTCAACACTAACACAAGTGCGAAAAGTGGTTTTTCAACACTAACACAAGTGCGAAAAGTGTTTTTTCCACACTAATACAAGTGCAAAAGTGGTTTCCTGCACCAACACAAGTGCGAAAAGTGGTTTTTCAACACTATCACAAGTGCAAAAAGTGTTTTTTCCACACTAATACAAGTGCAAAAGTGGTTTCCTGCACCAACACAAGTGCGAAAAGTGGTTTTTCAACACTAACACAAGTGGAAAATTGTTTTTTCAACACTAACACAAGTGCGAAAAGTGGTTTTTCCACACTAATACAAGTGCAAAAGTGGTTTCCTGCACCAACACAAGTGCGAAAAGTGGTTTTTCAACACTAACACAAGTGCGAAAAGTGGTTTTTCAACACTAACACAAGTGCGAAAAGTGGTTTTTCCACACTAATACAAGTGCAAACGTGGTTTCCTGCACCAACACAAGTGCGAAAAGTGGTTTTTCAACACTAACACAAGTGCGAAAATTGGTTTTTCAACACTATCACAAGTGCAAAAAGTGTTTTTTCCACACTAATACAAGTGCAAAAGTGGTTTCCTCCACCAACACAAGTGCGAAAATTGGTTTTTCAACACTAACACAAGTGCGAAAAGTGGTTTTTCAACACTAACACAAGTGCGAAAAGTGTTTTTTTCCACACTAATACAAGTGCAAAAGTGGTTTCCTGCACCAACACAAGTGCGAAAAGTGGTTTTTCAACACTAACACAAGTGCGAAAAGTGGTTTTTCAACACTAACACAAGTGCGAAAAGTGGTTTTTCAACACTAACACAAGTGCGAAAAGTGGTTTTTCCACACTAATACAAGTGCAAACGTGGTTTCCTGCACCAACACAAGTGCGAAAAGTGGTTTTTCAACACTAACACAAGTGCGAAAATTGGTTTTTCAACACTATCACAAGTGCAAAAAGTGTTTTTCCACACTAATACAAGTGCAAAAGTGGTTTCCTGCACCAACACAAGTGCGAAAAGTGGTTTTTCAACACTAACACAAGTGCGAAAAGTGGTTTTTCAACACTAACACAAGTGCGAAAAGTGGTTTTTCAACACTATCACAAGTGCAAAAAGTGTTTTTTCCACACTAATACAAGTGCAAAAGTGGTTTCCTGCACCAACACAAGTGCGAAAAGTGGTTTTTCAACACTAACACAAGTGCGAAAAGTGGTTTTTCAAAACTAACACAAGTGCGAAAAGTGGTTTTTCCACACTAATACAAGTGCAAAAGTGGTTTCCTGCACAAACACAAGTGCGAAAAGTGGTTTTTCAACACTAACACAAGTGTGAAAAGTCGTTTTTCAACACTAACACAAGTGCGAAAAGTGGTTTTTCCACACTAATAAAAGTGCAAAAGTGGTTTCCTGCACCAACACAAGTGCGAAAAGTGGTTTTTCAACACTAACACAAGTGTGAAAAGTGGTTTTTTAACACTATCACAAGTGCAAAAAGTGTTTTTTCCACACTAATACAAGTGCAAAAGTGGTTTCCTGCACCAACACAAGTGCGAAAAGTGGTTTTTCAACACTAACACAAGTGCGAAAAGTGGTTTTTCAACACTAACACAAGTGCGAAAAGTGTTTTTCCCACACTACTACAAGTGCAAAAGTGGTTTCCTGCACCAACACAAGTGCGAAAAGTTGTTTTTCAACAATAACACAAGTGCGAAAAATGGTTTTTCAACACTAACACAAGTGCGAAAAGTGTTTTTTCCACACTAATACAAGTGCAAAAGTGGTTTCCTGCACCAACACAAGTGCGAAAAGTGGTTTTTCAACATTAACACAAGTGCGAAAAGTGGTTTTTCAACACTAACACAAGTGCGAAAAGTGGTTTTTCAACACTAACACAAGTGCGAAAAGTGGTTTTTCAACACTAACACAAGTGCGAAAAGTGTTTTTTCCACACTAATACAAGTGCAAAAGTGGTTTCCTGCACCAACACACGTGCGAAAAGTGGTTTTTCAACACTAACACAAGTGCGAAAAGTGGTTTTTCAACACTATCACAAGTGCAAAAAGTGTTTTTTCCACACTAATACAAGTGCAAAAGTGGTTTCATGCACCAACACAAGTGCGAAAAGTGGTTTTTCAACACTAACACAAGTGCGAAAAGTGGTTTTTCAACACTAACACAAGTGCGAAAAGTGGTTTTTCCACACGAATACAAGTGCAAAAGTGGTTTCCTGCACCAACACAAGTGCGAAAAGTGGTTTTTCAACACTAACACAAGTGCGAAAAGTGGTTTTTCAACACTATCACAAGTGCAAAAAGTGTTTTTTCCACACTAATACAAGTGCAAAAGTGGTTTCCTGCACCAACACAAGTGCGAAAAGTGGTTTTTCAACACTAACACAAGTGCGAAAAGTGGTTTTTCCACACTAATACAAGTGCAAAAGTGGGTTCCTGCACCAACACAAGTGCGAAAAGTGGTTTTTCAACACTAACAGAAGTGCGAAAAGTGTTTTTTCAACACTATCACAAGTGCAAAAAGTGTTTTTTCCACACTAATACAAGTGCAAAACTGGTTTCCTGCACCAACACAAGTGCGAAAAGTGGTTTTTCAACACTAACACAAGTGCGAAAAGTGGTTTTTCAACACTATCACAAGTGCAAAAAGTGTTTTTTCCACACTAATACAAGTGCAAAAGTGGTTTCCTGCACCAACACAAGTGCGAAAAGTGGTTTTTCAACACTAACACAAGTGCGAAAAGTGGTTTTTCAACACTAACACAAGTGCGAAAAGAGGTTTTTCCACACTAATACAAGTGCAAAAGCGGTTTCCTGCACCAACACAAGTGCGAAAAGTGGTTTTTCAACACTATTACAAGTGCAAAAAGTGGTTTTTCCACACTAATACAAGTGCAAAAGTGGGTTCCTGCACCAACACAAGTACGAAAAGTGGTTTTTCAACACTAACACAAGTGCGAAAAGTGGTTTTTCAACACTAACACAAGTGCAAAAAGTGGTTTTTCAACACTAACACAAGTGCGAAAAGTGGTTTTTCAACACTAACACAAGTGCGAAAAGTGTTTTTTCCACACTAATACAATTGCAAAAGTGGTTACCTGCACCAACACACGTGCGAAAAGTGGTTTTTCAACACTAACACAAGTGCGAAAAGTGGTTTTTCAACACTAACACAAGTGCGAAAAGTGGTTTTTCAACACTAACACAAGTGCAAAAAGTGGTTTTTCCACACTAATACAAGTGCAAAAGTGGTTTCCTGCACCAACACAAGTGCGAAAAGTGGTTTTTCAACACTAACACAAGTGCGAAAAGTGGTTTTTCAACACTATCACAAGTGCAAAAAGTGTTTTTTCCACACTAATACAAGTGCAAAAGTGGTTTCCTGCACCAACACAAGTGCGAAAAGTGGTTTTTCAACACTAACACAAGTGTGAAAAGTGGTTTTTCAACACTATCACAAGTGCAAAAAGTGTTTTTTCCACACTAATACAAGTGCAAAAGTGGTTTCCTGCACCAACACAAGTGCGAAAAGTGGTTTTTCAACACTAACACAAGTGCGAAAAGTGGTTTTTCAACACTATCACAAGTGCAAAAAGTGTTTTTTCCCCACTAATACAAGTGCAAAAGTGGTTTTCTGCACCAACACAAGTGCGAAAAGTGGTTTATCAACACTAACACAAGTGCAAAAAGTGGTTTTTCCACACTAATACAAGTGCAAAAGTGGTTTCCTGCACCAACACAAGTGCGAAAAGTGGTTTTTCAACACTAACACAAGTGCGAAAAGTGGTTTTTCAACACTATCACAAGTGCAAAAAGTGTTTTTGTCCACACTTATACAAGTGTAAAAGTGGTTTCCTGCACCAACACAAGTGCGAAAAGTGGTTTTTCAACACTAACACAAGTGCGAAAAGTGTTTTTTCAACACTAAAACAAGTGCGAAAAGTGTTTTTTCCACACTAATACAAGTGCAAAAGTGGTTTCCTGCACCAACACAAGTGCGAAAAGTGGTTTTTCAACACTAACACAAGTGCGAAAAGTGGTTTTTCAACACTAACACAAGTGCGAAAAGTGTTTTTTCCACACTAATACAAGTGCAAAAGTGGTTTCCTGCACCAACACAAGTGCGAAAATGGTTTTTCAACACTAACACAAGTGCGAAAAGTGGTTTTTCAACACTATCACAAGTGCGAAAAGTGTTTTTTCCACACTAATACAAGTGCAAAAGTGGTTTCCTGCACCAACACAAGTGCGAAAAGTGGTTTTTCAACACTAACACAAGTGCGAAAAGTGGTTTTTCAACACTAACACAAGTGCGAAAAGTGATTTTTCAACACTAACACAAGTGCGAAAAGTGTTTTTTCCACAGTAATTCAAGTGCAAAAGTGGTTTCCTGCACCAACACAAGTGCAAAAAGTAGTTTTTCAACACTATCACAAGTGCAAAAAGTGTTTTTTCCACACTAATACAAGTGTAAAAGTGGTTTCCTGCACCAACACAAGTGCGAAAAGTGGTTTTTCAACACTAACACAAGTGGAAAAGTGGTTTTTCAACACTAACACAAGTGCGAAAAGTGGTTTTTCCACACTAATACAAGTGCAAAAGTGGTTTCCTGCACCAACACAAGTGCGAAAAGTGGTTTTTCAACACTAACACAAGTGCAAAAGTGGTTTCCTGCACCAACACAAGTGCGAAAAGTGGTTTTTCAACACTAACACAAGTGCGAAAAGTGGTTTTTCAACACTATCACAAGTGCAAAAAGTGTTTTTTCCATACTAATACAAGTGCAAAAGTGGTTTCCTGCACCAACACAAGTGCGAAAAGTGGTTTTTCAACACTAACACAAGTGCGAAAAGTGGTTTTTCAACACTATCACAAGTGCAAAAAGTGTTTTTTCCATACTAATACAAGTGCAAAAGTGGTTTCCTGCACCAACACAAATGCGAAAAGTGGTTTTTCAACACTAACACAAGTGCGAAAAGTGGTTTTCAACACTAACACAAGTGCGAAAAGTGTTTTTTCCACACTAATACAAGTGCAAAAGTGGTTTCCTGCACCAACACAAGTGCGAAAAGTTGTTTTTCAACAATAACACAAGTGCGAAAAATGGTTTTTCAACACTAACACAAGTGCGAAAAGTGTTTTTTCCACACTAATACAAGTGCAAAAGTGGTTTCCTGCACCAACACAAGTGCGAAAAGTGGTTTTTCAACATTAACACAAGTGCGAAAAGTGGTTTTTCAACACTAACACAAGTGCGAAAAGTGGTTTTTCAACACTAACACAAGTGCGAAAAGTGGTTTTTCAACACTAACACAAGTGCGAAAAGTGTTTTTTCCACACTAATACAAGTGCAAAAGTGGTTTCCTGCACCAACACACGTGCGAAAAGTGGTTTTTCAACACTAACACAAGTGCGAAAAGTGGTTTTTCAACACTATCACAAGTGCAAAAAGTGTTTTTTCCACACTAATACAAGTGCAAAAGTGGTTTCATGCACCAACACAAGTGCGAAAAGTGGTTTTTCAACACTAACACAAGTGCGAAAAGTGGTTTTTCAACACTAACACAAGTGCGAAAAGTGGTTTTTCCACACGAATACAAGTGCAAAAGTGGTTTCCTGCACCAACACAAGTGCGAAAAGTGGTTTTTCAACACTAACACAAGTGCGAAAAGTGGTTTTTCAACACTATCACAAGTGCAAAAAGTGTTTTTTCCACACTAATACAAGTGCAAAAGTGGTTTCCTGCACCAACACAAGTGCGAAAAGTGGTTTTTCAACACTAACACAAGTGCGAAAAGTGGTTTTTCCACACTAATACAAGTGCAAAAGTGGGTTCCTGCACCAACACAAGTGCGAAAAGTGGTTTTTCAACACTAACAGAAGTGCGAAAAGTGTTTTTTCAACACTATCACAAGTGCAAAAAGTGTTTTTTCCACACTAATACAAGTGCAAAACTGGTTTCCTGCACCAACACAAGTGCGAAAAGTGGTTTTTCAACACTAACACAAGTGCGAAAAGTGGTTTTTCAACACTATCACAAGTGCAAAAAGTGTTTTTTCCACACTAATACAAGTGCAAAAGTGGTTTCCTGCACCAACACAAGTGCGAAAAGTGGTTTTTCAACACTAACACAAGTGCGAAAAGTGGTTTTTCAACACTAACACAAGTGCGAAAAGAGGTTTTTCCACACTAATACAAGTGCAAAAGCGGTTTCCTGCACCAACACAAGTGCGAAAAGTGGTTTTTCAACACTATTACAAGTGCAAAAAGTGGTTTTTCCACACTAATACAAGTGCAAAAGTGGGTTCCTGCACCAACACAAGTACGAAAAGTGGTTTTTCAACACTAACACAAGTGCGAAAAGTGGTTTTTCAACACTAACACAAGTGCAAAAAGTGGTTTTTCAACACTAACACAAGTGCGAAAAGTGGTTTTTCAACACTAACACAAGTGCGAAAAGTGTTTTTTCCACACTAATACAAGTGCAAAAGTGGTTACCTGCACCAACACACGTGCGAAAAGTGGTTTTTCAACACTAACACAAGTGCGAAAAGTGGTTTTTCAACACTAACACAAGTGCGAAAAGTGGTTTTTCAACACTAACACAAGTGCAAAAAGTGGTTTTTCCACACTAATACAAGTGCAAAAGTGGTTTCCTGCACCAACACAAGTGCGAAAAGTG
>NW_027618251.1:0-79881 GCF_964187855.1 Myxine glutinosa
CATCGCGCTACAGTGTATTTACCTTGAAGATCAGACGAAGATGCTGGCGGAGGTGGAGGAGATAACTTTTGCCCTTTTCGCCACACTTTACTCGCTTGCAGGGCGTTTCAATAAAAACCTGTCCAACGAGGTTTGTTTCTTCCTCCCTTTCAAAATGTTTCGAAAATTCTCTATCTCTTCATGGATAGAGGTCCGGAGCTTTGAAATAATCATAACACCCTTGGCTGGCGTTATAGCCTTTATCGACTCCTTCTGCTTCAAAATCGTACATATCGTAGAAGTACTACGATCGTACTGCCTCGCCAAGTCGACAACACGCACACCTCGCTCATGTTTTTCGACGATTGCGTGTTTTATATCCAAGCACATCATCCTCTTCTTCTTCTCAGTACTGCCCTTGGCACTCAATTTCTTAGGACCCATGGTTAAAACTAAGAAATTTTCCAAAATAACCAACATGCGAAAACAAAGCATCAGCGATATACGGCAGAGATGCTTGCACGGCAAGATAACCACGTGACCGGAACGCTCGTTGGGCCACCTAGTGGCGGGTGGCGTAAGCTCGTAACTCAGATCTCGGCTCGCATCTCAAAGCAAAAAACCGCCCGAGCGACGGCTCGTATCTCGGAAAACTCGTAAGTTGGTGCACTCGTAAGTCAAGGTTTCACTGTATATTGTTAGGGCATCAGGGATGAGGACCTGAGTCCCAAACGTCGCTCCTGACTAAGTGTATTATAGGGTGACTAAGGTCAGCGACCCTAAGTCCTATCCCCAACCCGCCGGGCCGCGGTTGGTTTTTGGAAGTTGAACTTTTGGTTTCAATTTCATGCAAGGAGTTTAACTGCCACACTGGCAGCTCAGGGGAGCTTGCAACCCGATCCACAAAAGGTCAATCAAATAAAATGAATACAATCACTTTACTTCAAATAATGCAAAACGATACAATAATCAAATCATAAAAGTACAAGTATGACAGACTTAGAGTTAGTTAATTAATAATGACAGACTGAACCAATTAACACAGGCCACGAAAGGCCGACACAACATCCACACACAACACTCTATCTAACCCAGGTAAGGTAAGGTAAGGTAAGCAAAGTCATAAAATAATATTCACAGGAAATTTAAATTTAAAAAATGCGATTTGAGGATGGGGATGGAATGGGGTTCAGGCCTGTTTGAAGAGAGCTTAATCAACGTTCGTCAGAGCGAGCTTGGCGGGAACCAAGGTTCATCAACGTTCTGCAATCCCTTTCTCCTTTCAACATCCTTCACACAACACAGCAAATCCCTCAGCTCAGAAAGATCGTAGAGGTCGAGTCCCTCACACCAACAAGCTCACCGAAGCCATTCACACCACGAGCAAGGATCGCGTTTTCACCACTCTGCCAAGAGCCGCGCTTCTTCTTCCCTCTCTCCTTTTTCCTACACTTTCTTGCTTGAAAGAAAAAGGGTTGAATCCTTCCCAAAGCTGTTTTTGTGCAACATCACCAACAGTCAAAATCAGGTGGCATAAAGGGAGTGGATATGGGGTAAACTTTAATAAAAAGGAAAAATATATATGAAAAGGTCCTATTTGGGGAACCACAACCGAACTGGCACACCTATGCAACACACCACAAACAACACGACTCCCAAATGACCGACATCTATCTATAACTAGACGACCCATGACCCGTTGGGTCAGTCAGTTTGAATAGATATGAGAATAGAACTAAAGCGAACGCTGGACATCATCAGGGAGATTATTTGGGCCAGCAAGCCATAAGGCTCACCTCTCCAGCGTTCTAAATCACTTATCTGTGACACGTGATTTCGGCCCTTATCTCCGATCACGTGTTTTTTTTTTTTTGTTTTTTTTTTTAGAAAAAACACGCGACCCATGGACTACCACGATTTTGTTGTCAGAGGACACTTCTGATGACGATGTTCTTTGTCGACGATCCTCCATTTACATAAACTCGCACGTTCTCTTTCCTCTTCCCTCGACTGAGCGCCACATACAGCTGACCATGCTGGAAGACCGGTTTCTCCAGGTAGACCAGCACATTCTCCATAGTTTGCCCTTGCGCCTTATGGATCGTCATTGCGAAGCAGGATTGTATGGGGAACTGGCAGCGCTGCAAAGGGATATCCTCAGCTTCCGACAGATTTAGTCGGATCCGAGGGAGCATTACAGTTTCGCCTTCAAACGTTGAACTTATGATCCTCGCAACTATAATATTTCGAAGCATGTCCTCAACAATCATGCGCGTCCCGTTGCAAAGTTTCGGAGGGTCCAAGTTCCGCATCAAAATGATAGGGGATCCTTTTTTGAGCTCGAGGTTGTGCGGCAGCAATCCCGAGACTTCAACGGAATCTAGAAATTCCGTTGGGAAGTGCGTCGCATCAGTACCCTCAGTCACACTGTTGAACGCAGCATACTCCTTGCTAGCACCAGGGAACCTTGTGATGCATCTTGAATTGATGTTTCGCATCATATCGTTGAGGGGCACTAATATAGACCTTGCTGAAAAAACCTCCATCGGATTGGCGAATGATGGATATATGGTATCGATGCACTCATCGAGCCCACTCGCTGTCAGCAGTATATCCTCTGGCAAATCTATCTCATCATCCGCATTTTTCTCGATTCTATCCTCGCCGATGTCGAGCAAAATTCTTGAAAACTGCCCACTTCCGTCGGTCAGTCGCATATTAGTTCTCAAGTGAAACATTCCAAAGCTCTGCCATAAGTAGCACTTCTTTATGCACGCATTCTCAACGTCAGCATCACACCCTCTTTTCACCACGGGCAGAAGTTGACGGAAATCACCACAGCATATCGTCAAGATCCCTCCAAAAGGCTCGTCTTTGTCACATACATCACGCAACGTGCGATCCACAGCCTCGAAACTCTCTCTCCTGATCATAGGACACTCATCCCACACGATGAGTTTTGTACTTCGAAAGAGGTCTGCGATAGTGGAATTTTTATCGATGTTGCATACGCCATCTTCCCTCGGTGTCAGAGGGATTTGGAACCTTGAGTGCGCTGTTCTTCCACCAGGCATGAGGGTAGCAGCTATGCCAGATGAGGCCACCGCAAGGGCAACTTCTCCACTCGCTCTCACTTTAGAGAGAATCAGGTTAATAAGAAACGTCTTCCCTGTGCCTCCAGGCGCGTCAATGAAAATCATTGATGACTGATTCGTGCGGATGCAACCGCACGCAAAGTCATAGACAACTCTCTGCTCATCATTGAGCAGAAGCTGCCTTTCGTCTACGATTCGCTGTTGTTCCTCCGTGTCGTATTGGAGTTCTCTCAGTAGGTGAATGTTGGCAATCCCTTCATGACGAAGAACAGTCGTTGGAGTCGGCAAGTGAAAATGTGCAACAGTTCTGTTCAACAATTGCAGTTTCTGCTGCAAATACGATAGAGCCAAGTCATGATGGCGCTCGTTGATGGCAATATTGGGATCATTTGCAGATCGTCGATGAGCTAGAAGATAATCTTCAGCCATAGCGTCCTTGAAACGTTCCCATAGATCCAATGGATTGTCGACTTCACTTTGTGTGAGGAGCACAATGAACAAATCCCTCATGGGTCTGGGAAGGCGTGTCCTCTCAGCATCCTCCAGAGTCTCGCGCCAGACAGCGTCTCCTTGCAGCAAACCCATTTCTCTGCAAGCGTCTTTGAATGTGGGTAGAATGACATTATCACACGTTCTCAGGACTTCGAACGAAGTCGGCCCTCTCACGTGGTGGAGGAGTAGTCGGAAATAGTACAGGTCACCAGTATGCGGCGAAACAGTGTAAACTCGTCCCAATATGTCATCCTCAAACATTCCAGGGATGCCCTCCACCGGTCTGCCCTGTTTTCTTCGTTGCCATCTCTTCTTGGTCCATGTATAGAATCTCGGAACATCCACGTACAACAGTGTCTTAGCGAAATGGTCAGGTCTGCAAAGATCCATAAACTCTGTCAACGTGGTTTTGGCCATATTGGGATTATTTCTTTGTTCACGAACGTTCCCAGCAAAAAATACCTGTTGTTCATTTGGCAGATGTACTCCTAAACGGATAACCGCCGGCTTCCTGTCATGGACTGAGAATCCAAGAATGGAGGCAACAGCCTCTGAAGGTCCAATGTATCTACCCGTCAAGTACTCCGTTTTCTCGTCGTTTGTGCGCAGTGCATAGTCTGTGCGCAGAAGTGAAATTTCTTGATCGCTACCTTTCATGGCATACTTAATAACATACTTAATCGACTTTATAGAGCAGCATATTTCAACGTTGATGTGGCAATCAAACGTTTTCCGGAGATAGAGATTATGGGGAACAACCCACTGATTTGTAACAGATCGTCGTTGCCTCCCTTCTTGGTGCCCTTCAAATCCTCCCATTTCTGGGGATCTTCTTCTATATATGGGGTACGAATCGTCTCCGCACCGTGTGTACGGAGCATATGACCGCGGGTATCTGTGTCTGCATGCTCCATTCTTCCAGCATCCAGTTGCTGTGGAACAATATGGACCATGGATCATGTGCTTCAACACCAGTCTGTGTCCCTCTGGATCTTCATCGGGATCTGGTATTTCAGCTTGTACAAATCGATCATAGTCTTGTGGTCTCGGCTTTGAAGCTTCATCGAGCCACAGCAAACAGTGTATGTGAGGGAGACCTCGCTTTTGGTACTCCACACACACACAACGTGAGCGATACAGTTCCCGAAGAAGCCTTCTGATCCAGTGAGGTATTTAAGGAACACCGTTTTCTTCAACTCGAACACTCTCGCAATGAGATCCGGTCTGTCGTTCTCACTTTGGTGAGGAAACAGGTTATTGGAGATTTCAGGCCACTTTGGATTACACGTCATAGTGATGAAGTAGGTCGCGTTACCATATTTTCTTACGTACATCATGGCATCTTGACATCGCTCCATCATATACCTCGGCCCCCCTACAAATGTCGATGACAGTAGTACGCGGCGTCCGATGTTGGACAAATCGTCATTGTCATTGAGAGCATCAGTGAAGCCACTGTATGTAGCAGACCTCAGCGATGCCTGGTTCAGTCTTATAAACGCCAATCTTGTGCCTTCCATTTTGGCTGCCATATCAACAAGATACTGCTGGAACAGACGCCCCCCTCTGAGGAGGTGGTTGAACTCATCCTCGTGGTTCATTATTCGGTAGGAGTAGTATTTCATGGCAGTCAATCTCCTGCCATTGGTCATGTTCATTTCGGGCTGCCATCCGTCATCTCCGAATGGGAAGAAGAGAACATACTGGAGTGCGTCGTAAGAACGGTGCAACTCAGAAATACTTTGCAGCGCTCCTCCTCTTGCTTTCAATACAATGTGACGCACTGTAGCTTGAGGATCGACAGTATTCTTCACAACGACACCCACTTCATCAGCGATTTGACCATTGAACCTCCTCTCATGTTCACCAGCTGGTCTCCTGTTGGGATCAATAAGAACGAACGCCTCTGGCAAATTGCCTATTTCCTCGCGTGCCATGCGGAACGAGTGAACGTAAGGATTCACTTGTCTCAGCACGGTCTCTAATGCTCCAACTACATCACGGTGAATACCAGCATTGGTGAGTATCCGCATCCTCAACTGTACGCTGTCATGTGGATCTAAGAAATAAATTTGGAGGAATTTCGGTTGTTCATCCGCATTTGGCAAGAAGGAACCGATACGATGATGTATTTGACCCTGAATTATGACCGATGGGCTCCATGCACCATGCCGAGGAGAAACTTGGCTTCCTCCAAATGATGTCATTTGAAATTGACAGTTGTATTGTCTGATGTTCCTGCGGAATTCGTTCGCTGTGGGTCCATCGCCGGCAAACAGATTGTGTAATTGATGGGGTAAAGGTCCCAGATTTCCCAAGGACACCTTTCCATTTGTGCAGCAAAAATGAGCTGTTTCACCTTGGAAAAGAAGCGCTCTACAATGTGGACAAATCTTGTCCATCGCACCGACGTCAGCAGAAGTGAAATTTCTTGCATTCTGCGCGTTTCTCTGCCTTGTCTCAAGAACTTCCCTTATCCTATCTCTTTCTCGCTGCTCCTGAAGACGCTGTGCCGTCTCCTCTGCAGATTCCGCATCTCTCCTCATACGATCTCTTTCTTGCTGCTCTTGATGGCGCTGTGACGTCTCCTCTGCAGATTCCGCATCCCTTCGCAAGCTGACTCTCTCTCGTTCCTCCTGAAGACGCTGCGCTCTCACCTCCTCCGTCTCAGCACTCCTACTCATCCTTGCCCTTTGTCTTTGCAGCTGAAGGCGCTGTGACATTTGCTCAGGCGTTTCAGCATGTCGTCTCTTCCTTTGGCTTTCTCGTTGCTGCTGAAGACGTCGTGATCTCCCATCGTCTGTTTCAGCACCCCTCGGAGATACTGCTTCCGCACGAGAACTTGAAGGAATGTTGCTATTCGCGTCCATAGACGTGAGGTGTGATTCGTTGTCCGCGTCCGTAGCACCGTCGGAGGGTTGATACGACATTCTTCCTGCAAATAGTATTGTTTTTGTGCTATCGTTTTGCCGATCATCAAATGACAAATAAATTACATTGTGACAATTAAAGATTTCAAATAAACCTATTTAAAGTGTATGCGCATATAAATAATTAAAAAAATCGAAGAAATATCTCTCGGTAATTTCCTGAAACATATTTTACTTCCGGGTAATAATGTTGAATGAAATAACGAAGATATATACTGTATGCCTGTTATTTTAGGCGGTGTATTTTCGTATATCAACGTGGCGCGATTTTCTTCCCGTTTTTTGTCAACCGAGTCTAAAACTATGTTAGCGACTGTGAAAAATGAAACGAAATATCGAATTTGATTTGAAATAAAGCTGGGAGAGAGAGCAAGACACCACGGGCCTACAAAACAGGCCTCAAAGCTATGCGAGTTAATAAAATGGTGGATATTACTACTCTCTCAAAGGGGTAAGCCACGCCCCCGGACCGATCGAATGTTACACACAAACACGCAAGATTTCAATTTTATAATTATATAGATTCCAGTAATCTCTGTCTGTACGTTTGTACGTTTGTACGTTTGTACGTTTGTCTGTTTGTCTGTGACCGCTGTTTCTCGACAACTACCGGTCCGATATACTTGAAACTTGCCAGGTATATTGCTGGGGACCCGAGGATGTGCCTTTTCAAGGTTTGAAATTAATCGGACAAGTACTTACCGAGCTATGGCGATTTAGCCGTTCGCCGTTCGCTTTGCCGTTGCGAATGGACCAAACCATTCATGTAAATAGAGGGGGGGGGGGGGGTTCTGTGGTCGTTCGCTTTGGCTTTGCGAATGGACCAAACCATTCATGTAAATAGAGGGGGGGGGGTTCTGTGGTCGTTCGCTTTGGCTTTGCGAATGGACCAAACCATTCATGTAAATAGAGGGGGGGGTTCTGTGGTCGTTGCGAATGGACCAAACCATTCACATCGAATCATCGAATCACATCGAATGGACCAAACCGTTCGCTTTGGACCAAACCATTGCATGTAAATAGAGGGGGGGGGGTTCTGTGGTCGTTGCGAATGGACCAAACCATTCATGTTTTTTTTTTGTTTTTTTTTGGCAAGGAACGGGCACCCACGTACGGGCACGTCCTAGCTTATATATAGTACGGGCATGCCCTAGTTCCCACAAACGCAACAATATATATATATATATATGTACTATATATTATATATATATATACTATATATATATATATATATATATATATATATATATATATATATATATATTGTAGCGGCTGCCGCTGGGTTTTCACAATCGCCTTGCACCTATCAAGGACGCGGAGCGATCACCATGCCGGGCTCGTCCAGGACGCCCGGGCAGGCCCGCGCTCAACTTGCCAGGCCGCAGCCAGGACGCTGGGCCACGCCCCCTGGCGCCGGGCCTGGGCAAACCCCCTGGGATAATAGATATATATTGCTGACCGATAAACGGGTTTTCAGAGTGCCTGAGTGTTTGATTTCATTAAAGCAACTCGGATGAATTCTAGCTTTTTGTCGCGTCCATTCTTCCGATCGACGTGGGAGCCCCAGCTCCTTCATTGGTGACCTATCGACATGGACACGGCAGTCGCCCTTAAACTGCCTACCTTCTGGGAGGCTCACGCGGCGGTTTGGTTCGCGCAGGCGGAGTCCCTGTTCGCCCTGCGAGGCGTCACGGCCGACGACACCCGCTTCCACCATGTGGTAGCTGCGCTCGGGTCGGCTACCGCGGCCCGCGCCCTGAGCCTCCTCGAAAGCCCGCCAGCCGCTGACAAATACGGCGCGATTAAGAAGCTGCTCCTCGATGCTTTCACCCTCCCATCGGCGGAACGCGCACGGCGCCTGCTCGAACTGCCTGAGCTCGGCGACACGCGCCCTTCCGAGCGAATGGACTACATGCTTTCACTGCTCGGCGAGCACTCTCCGGCATTCCTGTTCCGGGAGCTGTTCCTCCGTCAGCTGCCTAACCCGGTACGCCTCGCCCTGGCAAGCACGACGATCACAGATCCCCGGGCCCTTGCCAGAGAAGCCGACAAGATCTCCGCCGCAGGACAGCGCATCGCAGCGGCGACATGGGACCCACCGCCGTCCGACGCAACACCCATGGCGCCCGAGCACCCGGCACGGTCGACGGCCGAACTGCCGACGCAATTGGCGGCCGCTCTACCGAGCCGACCACCTCCAGCACGACGACCGAGGCCTCCACCTGACCAAGCGTGGTGTTACTATCATGCCAGGTTCGGACAGAAGGCCCGGACATGCCGACCCCCGTGCACCTTCGGCGGGCCGGGAAACGGCCGGGCCGGCGTTCATTACCAGCCATGAGCGCCGGCCACACGGGCAATTTACTGTTCATCACGGATAAAGCGTCCGGACGGCGCTTCCTGTGCGACACCGGCGCCCAACTGAGCGTCATACCCGCCTCTGACCAGGACAGGCAATCCGCGGTTTGCGGCCCCTCCTTGGTTGCGGCCAACGGATCGACTATCCGCACCTTCGGCCCGCGCAACGTCACCCTCTGCTTCGGCGGCCAACGCTTTGCTTGGACGTTTGTAACCGCCAACGTGCCCATGGCTCTGCTAGGCGCCGACTTCCTCTGCGCACACGGACTACTGGTGGACGTCCAACGGCGTCGTTTAATCAACGCTGAAACCTTCAGCTCCCTGGTATGCACATTGAGCAGCTCCGCGCCGACCGAGCTGGCGTGCACCGTCCCGGCGGCGAACGAGTTTGCTCGCCTGCTCACGGAGTTCCCGGCCCTCACGCGGCCGACGTTTTCGGCCGTCGCAGTACGGCATGGGATCGAGCACCACATACCAACCACGGGCCCGCCGGTCTATGCCAGGGCCCGCCGCCTCGACCCAGCCAAGCTCGCCGTAGCGAAGGCCGAATTCGACGCGTTGGAGCACCTCGGCATCGTGCGGCGCTCCGATAGCGCGTGGGCCTCGCCACTGCACATCGTGCCAAAGCCGGGGGGTGGATGGCGCCCGTGTGGCGACTACCGCCGTCTCAATGACGCTACCACCCCCGACAGGTACCCGATCCCGCATATCCAAGACTTCTCCGCCCGTCTGGCGGGACGGGTCATTTTTTCGAAAATTGATCTCATACGGGGATATCACCAGGTACCTGTCAGGGTGGCCGACGTCCCTAAAACGGCAGTCATCACGCCGTTCGGCTTATTCGAATTCTTGCGGATGCCGTTTGGTCTCAAGAACGCGGCTCAGGCGTTCCAGCGCTTGATGGACGGCGTGCTGCGTGACCTGCCGTTCCTTTTCGTTTACCTGGACGACATCCTCGTCGCCAGCACGTCCCGGGCCGAGCACCTCCTCCACCTCCGAACACTGTTCGGGCGCCTCAGCGAGCACGGCCTCATCGTCAACCCGGCCAAATGCCACTTCGGCACGACGGCCGTTGATTTTTTGGGCCACCACATCACCAAGAACGGGGCCGTGCCGCTGCCAACCAAGGTCGAGGCCATCACCACGTTCCCGCGTCCCCGCACCATAAAGGCCCTGCAGGAATTCCTGGGAATGGTGAATTTTTATCACCGCTTCGTGCCCCGCGCTGCTCAACTCATGCGGCCCCTCTACGAAGCCCTCCGGGGCAAGCCGGCCAAGCACGACATCGCCTGGTCCGCAGCAATGGATGCGGCCTTCCAACGCTCAAAGCGGGCCCTCGCCGACGCAACACTGCTCGCTCACCCGGTGCTCAACGCTCCCATCGCCCTCACCACGGATGCCTCCGACTACGCGGTGGGCGCCGTACATGAGCAATGGGTGAACAGGGTTTGGCAGCCACTCGCTTTTTTCAGCCGGCAGCTCCGGCCGAACGAGCTCAAATACAGCACGTTTGACCGGGAGCTCCTCGGTCTACACCTGGCCATCCGCCATTTCCGCCACCTCCTGGAGGGCCGACCTTTCACGGCGTTCGTCGACCACAAGCCGTTGGTTTACGCCATGGCCAAGGTCACGGAGCCATGGTCGGCCCGCCAACAGCGCCACCTCTCCGCCGTGTCGGAGTTTACCACGGACATCCGGCACGTCGCCGGCAAAAACAACGCCGTGGCCGACTGTCTTTCCCGGGCCAGCGCGAACGCGGTCCACCTGGGCGTGGATTTTGCGCTTATGGCGGCGGACCAAACCACCGACACCACGGTGCAAGCCCTCCGGGCGGCGGACACGGGCCTCCGCCTGGCCGACATCCCCTGCGCGGACACTGTCCTGCTCTGCGACGTCTCCCAGGGCCAGCCTCGCCCCATCGTGCCCGTCACCTGGCAACGCCGCATCTTCGCCTCCCTCCACGGCCTTTCCCACCCGGGCCGGAAAGCTTCCCAGAAGCTGGTGTCGGCGCGTTTCATCTGGCACGGCCTTCGTCGGGACGTCCGCGATTGGACCAGCACCTGCACGGCCTGCCAACGGGCCAAGGTCCACCGACACACCCAGGCCCCGCTGGCACCTTTCACCGTGCCCGAACGACGTTTCGACCACGTCAACGTGGATCTGGTGGGCCCCCTCCCCCCGTCACGGGGGTTCACACACCTGCTCACCATGGTGGACAGGACCACCAGGTGGCCGGAGGCCGTTCCCCTCGTCTCCACCACCACCGCCGACGTGGCGCAGGCTTTCATCGCCACCTGGGTCGCCCGCTTCGGCGCACCGGCGGACATCTCGTCAGACCGCGGACCACAGTTCACCTCCGAGCTGTGGGGCGCGGTCGCCCGCAACCTGGGGGTCAAGCTCCACCGTACTACGGCCTACCACCCCCAAGCAAACGGGTTGTGCGAGCGATTCCACCGCTCCATGAAGGCCGCGCTCATGGCCGGCCTTCAAGACGGCGGTTGGGCCGACCGGCTGCCGTGGGTCCTTTTGGGCCTTCGCACGGCCCCCAAGGAGGACCTCCAGGCATCCACCGCCGAGCTTGTCTATGGCCAGGTGCTACGCGTCCCGGGCGAATTCGTGCCCGACGCTACCAGTCCCTGGTCCGCAGCTCACCAGCGCTCGGACCTCCAGGAGGCCGCCCGACGGTTTGCCCCCGTGCCAACATCCCACCACGGTGACCCCCAGTCCTACGTCCCCCCAGCACTCCGCACAGCGGAGTATGTTTTTGTGCGTCACGACGCACATCGGTGGCCACTCCAGCCGCCGTACGACGGGCCCTTCCGGGTGCTGCGACGGGACGACAAGTCGTTCGTCATCGACATCGGCGGCAGGTCGGACCGGATTGCAGTGGACCGCCTCAAGCCGGCGCACGTGGACGTCGACCACCCACCACGGGTGGCCCTTCCACCGCGGCGAGGCCGCCCCCCGTCCACGGTGCCCCCCACTCGACCGCCCACCACCTCACCGGACCCCCTCCCACGACCCGCCAGGGGTCGCTTCGGCCGGGTCATCAGGACCCCCCTCAAATTGACCCTGCCGGTGCAAGTCGATTCTGGGGGGACGTGTGTAGCGGCTGCCGCTGGGTTTTCACAATCGCCTTGCACCTATCAAGGACGCGGAGCGATCACCATGCCGGGCTCGTCCAGGACGCCCGGGCAGGCTCGCCCTCAACTTGCCAGGCCGCAGCCAGGACGCTGGGCCACGCCCCCTGGCGCCGGGCCTGGGCAAACCCCCTGGGATAATAGATATATATTGCTGACCGATAAACGGGTTTTCAGAGTGCCTGAGTGTTTGATTTCATTAAAGCAACTCGGATGAATTCTAGCTTTTTGTCGCGTCCATTCTTCCGATCGACGTGGGAGCCCCAGCTCCTTCAATATATATATATATATATATATATATATATATATATATATATATATATATATATATATATATATATAGGCAGATATATATATCAAGTTGAAGGAACTGCGCTCCAACGCGAGTCGAAAGAATTGACGCGACCAAAGACGGAATTCGTCCGAGTTGCTTTATTGAAACAAAACAGCTCAGGTATTCTGACAAGCCCGTTTATCGGGCAGCAATATATATACACATTTATGTCGGGAAGTTTGCCCGGCAAAAGCTATACCGGGCATGCCCGGGTGTCAAGGGCGAGCCTTGGAAAGGCGAGTCTGGACCTGCCCGGGCGTGTTTGGCTGCGGCCTGGCAAGTCGAGGCTGGGCGTGCCCGGGCGCTCTGGACGAGCACTGGAAAAGCGAGAGCGGGCATGCCCGGACGCTCTGGGCGAGCCCTGGAAAGGCGATAGCGGGCATGCCCGGACGCTCTGGGCGAGCCCTGGAAAGGCGATAGCGGGCATGCCCGGACGCTCTGGGCGAGCCCTGAAAAGGCGATAGCGGGCATGCCCGGACGCTCTGGGCGAGCCCTGGAAAGGCGAGAGCGGGCATGCCCGGGAAAGACGAGACCGGGCGTGCCCGGGAGGTTCGGGCGTGCCCGGGAACAGTGAGTCCGGGCATGCCCGGGAGAGGCGCGTCTGGCAGTGTTCTGGCCGGTGCAAGGCGATTGTGTGCATCCAGCGGTAACCGCTACACACGCCCCTCCAGAATCGACCTGCACCGGCAGGGTCAATTTAAGGGGGGTCCGGATGACCCGGCCGAAGCGACCCCTGGAGGGTCGTGGGGAGGGGTCCGACGTGGTGGTGGGTGGTCGAGCGGGGGGAACTGTGGATGGGGAGCGGCCTCGCCGCGGAGGAAGGGCCAACGGTGGTGGTCGGTCGACGTCCATGTGCGCCGGTTTGAGGCGGTCCACAGAAATCCGGTCCAGCCGGCCGCCAAAGTCGACGATGAAAGACTTGTCGCCCCGTCGCAGGACCCGGAAGGGCCCGTCGTACGGCGGCCGGAGTGGCCCCCAGTGCGCGTCATGACGCACAAAGACGTACTCTGCTGTGCGAAGCGCCGGGGGGACGTAGGACTGGGGGCCACCGTGGCGGGACGTCGGCACGGGGGCAAATCATCGGGCGGCCTCCTGGAGGTCCGAGCGCTGGCGAGCAGCGGACCAGGGACTGGTAGCGTCGGCCACGAATTCGTCCGGGACGCGGAGCGGCTGACCGTAGACGAGCTCGGCGGTGGACGCCTGGAGGTCTTCCTTGGGGACCGTGCGAAGGCCCAAAAGGACCCACGGCAGCCGGTCGGCCCAACCGTCGTCCTGAAGGCCGGCCATGAGTGCGGCCTTCATGGAGCGGTGAAACCGCTCGCACAACCCGTTGGCTTGGGGGTGGTAGGCCGTGGTGCGGTGCAGCGTGACCCCCAACGAACGGGCGACCGCGCCCCAAAGCTCAGACGTGAACTGTGGGCCGCGGTCGGACGAGATGTCCGCTGGTGCGCCGAAGCGCGCGACCCAGGTGGTGATGAACGCCTGCGCCACGTCGGCGGTGGTGGTGGAGGCGAGGGGCACGGCCTCCGGCCACCTGGTGGTACTGTCCACCATGGTGAGCAGGTGGGTGAACCCCCGCGAGGGGGGCAGGGGACCCACCAGGTCCACGTGGACGTGGTCGAAACGCCGTTCAGGCATGGCGAAAGATGCAGCGGGGCCTGGGTGTGGCGGTGGACCTTGACCCGCTGGCAGGCTGTGCAGGCGTTGGCCCAGTCGCGGATGTTTCGTCGAAGGCCGTGCCAGACGAAACGCGCCGACACCAGCTTCTGAGAAGCTTTCCGGCCCGGGTGAGAAAGGCCGTGGATGGAGGCGAAGATGCGGCGCTGCCAGGAACGGGCACGATGGGGCGAGGCTGGCCCTGGGAGATGTCGCAGAGCAGGATGGTGCCCGCGAAGGGAATGTCGGCCAGGCGGAGGCCCGTGTCCGCCGCACGGAGTGCCTGCACCGAGGCGTCGGTGGTCTGGTCGGCCGCCATGAGCGCGAAGTCCACGCCGAGGTGGACCGCGTTCGCGCTGGCCCGGGAAAGACAGTCGGCCACGGCGTTGTCTTTGCCGGCGACGTGCCGGATGTCCGTGGTGAACTCCGACACGGCGGAGAGGTGGCGCTGCTGGCGGGCCGACCACGGCTCCGTGACCTTAGCCATTGCGTAGACCAACGGCTTGTGGTCGACGAAAGCCGTGAACGGGCGGCCCTCCAGGAGGTGTCGGAAATGGCGAACGGCCAGGAATAGCCCGAGCAGCTCGCGGTCGAACGTGCTGTAGTTTAACTCGTTCGGCCGGAGTTGCCGGCTGAAAAAAGTGAGTGGCTGCCAAACCCCGTCCACCCATTGCTCATGGACGGCGCCCACCGCGTAGTTGGAGGCGTCCGTAGTGAGGGCGATGGGCGCGTTGAGCACCGGGTGAGCCAGCAGCGTTGCGTCGGCGAGGGCCCGTTTGGCGCTGGCGAAGGCCGCGTCCATGGCCGCGGACCAAACAATGTCATGCTTGGCCGGCTTGCCCTGGAGGGCCTCGTAAAGGGGCCGCATGAGCTGAGCAGTGCGGGGCACGAATCGGTGATAAAAATTCACCATGTCGAGGAACTCTTGGAGGGCCTTGATGGAACGGGGACGCGGGAACGTGGTGATGGCCTCGACCTTGGTCGGCAGCGGCACGGCCCCGGTCTTGGTGATGCGGTGGCCCAAAAAGTCAACGGTCGTCGCGCCGAAGTGGCATTTGACCAGGTTGACAATTAAGCCGTGCTCGCTGAGGCGACCGAACAGTGTTCGGAGGTGGAGGAGGTGCTCAGCGCGGGACGTGCTGGCGACGAGGATATCGTCCAGATAGACGAAAAGAAACGGCAGGTCGCGCAGCACGCCGTCCATCAAGCGCTGGAACGCCTGGGCCGCGTTCTTGAGGCCAAACGGCATCCGCAAAAATTCGAACAGGCCGAACGGCGTGATGACGGCCGTCTTCGGGACGTCGGCCGCCCGGACAGGTACCTGGTGGTAGCCCCGTATCAGGTCAATTTTCGAAAAGATGACCCGTCCCGCCAAACGGGCGGAAAAGTCCTGAATATGCGGGATCGGGTACCTGTCGGGGGTGGTAGCGTCGTTGAGACGGCGATGGTCGCCACACGGGCGCCATCCGCCCCCGGCTTTGGCACGATGTGCAGTGGCGAGGCCCACGCGCTATCGGAGCGCCGCACGATGCCGAGGTGCTCCAACGCGTCGAACTCGGCCTTCGCCACGGCGAGCTTGGCCGGGTCGAGGCGGCGGGCCCTGGCATAGTCCGGCGGGCCCGTAGTGGGTATGTGGTGCTCAATCCCGTGCCGCACCGCGACGGCCGAAAACGTCGGCCGCGTGAGGGCCGGGAATTCCGCGAGCAGGCGAGCGAACTCGTTCGCTGCCGGGAGGGCGCACGCCAGTTCGGTCGGCGCGGAGCTGCTCATCGTGCACGCCAGGGAGCTGAAGGTCTCGGCGTTGACAAGGCGACGACGTTTGACGTCGACCAGCAGCCCGTGCGCACAGAGGAAGTCGGCGCCCAGCAAAGCCATGGGGACGCAGGCGGTCACAAAAGTCCATTGAAAACGCTGGCTGCCGAAGCAGAGGGTGACGACGCGTGGGCCGAAAGTGCGTATGGCCGAGCCATTAGCAGCGACCAAAGAGGGGCCGCAAACGGCGTCCCGCCTGTCCTGCTCGGAGGCGGGTATGACGCTCAGTTGGGCGCTGGTGTCACACAGGAAACGCCGCCCAGACGCTTTGTCCCGAATAAACAGCAAGTTGCCCGAGTGGCCGGCGCTCATGGCTGGGAATGAACGCCGGCCCGGCCGTTTCCCGACCTGCCGAAAGTGCACGGGGGCCGGCACGTCCGAGCCTTGTGTCCGAACCTGGCGTGGTAATAACACCACGCCCGGTCAGGTGGAGGCCCCGGCCGTCGTGTCGGAAGCGGGCGGTGCGGCGTGGCGGCCGCCAGTTGCACCGGCAGTTCGGCCTCCAACCGCGCAGGGCGCTCGGGTGTCGTGGGCGTCGCCTCGGATGGCGGCGGGCTCCAGGTAACCGCGCCGATGTGCTGGCCCGCCGAGGAGATCTTATCGGCTTCCCTGGCGAGGGCGCGGGAATCCGTGATCAACGTGCCAGCCAGGGTGAGGCGTACCGGGTGAGGCAGCTGGCAAAGGAACAGCTCGCGGAACAGAAAATCCGGAGAGTGCTCACCGAGCAACGAGAGCATATAGTCCATGCGCTCGGACGGGCGCGTGTCGCCGAGCTCGGGCAGAGCGAGCAGGCGCCGTGCGCGTGCTGCCGGTGAGAGGGCGAAAGCGTCGAGGAGGAGTGTCTTCAGCGCGTCGTATTTGTCAGCAGCCGGCGGGTGCTCGAGGAGGCTCAAGGCGCGGGCCGCGGTGGCGGAACCGAGCGCCGCCACAACATGGTGGAAGCGGGTGTCGTCCGCGGTGATGCCTCGCAGGGCGAACTGAGAGTCCGCCTGAGCGAACCAAACAGCCGCGTGAGCCTCCCAGAAGGTAGGCAGTTTAAGCGTCACTGCCGTATCCATGTCGGTAGGTCACCAATGAAGGAACTGCGCTCCAACGCGAGTCGAAAGAATTGACGCGACCAAAGACGGAATTCGTCCGAGTTGCTTTATTGAAACAAAACAGCTCAGGTATTCTGACAAGCCCGTTTATCGGGCAGCAATATATATACACATTTATGTCGGGAAGTTTGCCCGGCAAAAGCTATACCGGGCATGCCCGGGTGTCAAGGGCGAGCCTTGGAAAGGCGAGTCTGGACCTGCCCGGGCGTGTTTGGCTGCGGCCTGGCAAGTCGAGGCTGGGCATGCCCGGGCGCTCTGGACGAGCACTGGAAAAGCGAGAGCGGGCATGCCCGGACGCTCTGGGCGAACCCTGGAAAGGCGATAGCGGGCATGCCCGGACGCTCTGGGCGAGCCCTGGAAAGGCGATAGCGGGCATGCCCGGACGCTCTGGGCGAGCCCTGGAAAGGCAAGAGCGGGCATGCCCGGGAAAGACGAGACCGGGCGTGCCCGGGAGGTTCGGGCGTGCCCGGGAACAGTGAGTCCGGGCATGCCCGGGAGAGGCGCGTCTGGCCGTGTTCTGGCCGGTGCAAGGCGATTGTGTGCATCCAGCGGTAACCGCTACAAAGTAATATATACATTACTTGATATATATATATATATATATATATATATATATATATATATATATATATATATATATATATATATATATCTTTCATTTGATTTTGAAAAGAAGAGGAGGAAGTAAAATCTAAAGTCAAAAAGTATGAAGGGAGGATACACAGGATAAAATAATAAATACCTGTCAGGCCTTACTTAGTCTTATTAGTCCATGAGCCAGATAAAATTTGACTACCAAAAAAGAGGGCAAATCGCCACTATATTTTTCAGTTCGCCTTACATATTGACTGTATGAAAAAATGTGATGGACATTTGAATTCGGTAGCTAAACCCATTTTGGCGGCCATTTTCCAAAATGGCGGCCATTTTCATATTTCATCAATTTTCATATCTCATAAATTTGGCCGTAACTTTTAATCGGCTGGTCTGAGGCACATGCACCCTACATAAGATATGTTCAGTATGTCATTTGGCATATTTCAAAGTAAACTAAAAGGAAATTTGTTCACTACCTGTCGAGATAATTGGGAAAATATGTAAAAAATGTGTAATTTTCATGCAAAAATGCTCAAATTGCCCAGCTTGGGGAAGGTTGAATATTTGTCATTGCTGGCTGTCATTAATTATTTAATTAATAGGCTGTGCGCTTGTGGAGAGATTCCCTGTGCCAGTGCATTTTGAGGGTAATTTACACCCAAAAAACATTCTTCAAATCCGTAAAAACGGAATGAAGAATAAAATCTATAAGTTGTGTGTTATATACACAAAGAATTAAGTTAAGCACCCCTACACAACGAATTAAGGTAAGCACCCCCTAATATATATTCTTTGTGTATATGTATACATTGGCATATATTCTAAGGTATGTGAGATCAAATAATGATTGGTATGACATTAGCAATTATCCATTGATGAAATTGAGTGATCAAAGTGAAAAAAAGTGATTGGTTGAGTCAGTGATCCGATCACGTGGGTCCTACACACGTTATTGACGCAAAGATCGCTAGAGGTCTTCTCAGAACAATGACTGTACGTTAGAAAACATAAACGTCATCCACACTGTCCGTGATGGACCTATAGCTCCATACTTAAATTGAGGTGAAAATATGCCTAAAATTCCCAAAAAATTTCACCTTAAATTATTCAGAATAAAATATTGAAAACGGCATGATTGTTATGTTTTTATGTGACCATAATATCACTTCTCCAGAAAATATAGCAATATCATGGGTATATTACACTGTTTTGACGACAACAAACTTGTAATGTGCGAGGTTGTAAAAAAACGGGGGGGATGCTTAACTTAATTCTTTGTGTATATATAGGGACATTTGCAAACAGAAATTTTAACGTAGAGCCATTTTATGTTACTTCAGGTGAAGAATGATATACGTTTGATTGCAGTCATTTCATATACATGATATTGTAGGGTTATCTTATTCGCATGTCGCGGTTTTTTTTGTTTTTTTTGTATACTGAATCGAGGCTCGTGAAAGAGCTGACATTTACTTCACAAACAAATCAACCAGACAAACAAAATATATAAAAAGAGGGAGCGGAAGACAAGAGAATGGGAAGCACACAAACACTTGAGAGCACACAACATTTAAGAGCAGGGAGATGTGTGGGAGGGAGAGGGCTTGGGGGGGAGGAGGCGTGGGAAGGGGGGGGGGGGTGGGAGGAGTATAAAACAGAAGGACACCAAGGACTTCCAGGACAGAAGTTGGTATTTCAAAAAGTGGAATTGGGGTGAAATTATCGGGGATAGAAAAGATCAAGGTTTTGTATGGGGGAAGATAAGAGATGGTGGTGAACAGCTGTTTTAAAGACCTGGAGGGTGGAGTGGGATTGAAGAGAGTGAGGGAGTTTGTTCCAGAGGCGAGACAAAAGAGGCATGAAGGAGTGAAGGTGAGCAGAGAGTCTTGATTTTGGCAGTTTAACCATAAGATGGTTGCAGGCAGATCTTGTGCGACCTGTAGGAATATTTGCGGGACAGAGCCCAGAGAGAGCTGGGGGGGCAAGGCCAGAAAGGAGTCGGTAGAAGACGGAAAGACCACCAACCTGCCTGCGGTGAGTGAGTGAGAGGCCCTTGGAGTTAGCTTCATCGTGGGAGATTCCAATGATTCTGAATGCTTTGCTTTCAACAGCGTGAAGACGAGCTAGGTGTGAGGCAGGAGCACCAGCCCAGAGGGGAGAGCAGTATTCCATTTAGCTGCGGATGAAAGCCTTGTACGTGGTGACGAGCTCAGGTGTGCCAAGGAAGGACTTCGCACGACGGAGGATGCCCAGTCGGCGACTGGCTTTGGAGGCCAGATTTGAAATGTGGTTTTCCCAGGAAAGATCATGGCAGATAGTGAGACCCAAAAGTTTGAGTGACAGAACTTCTTGGAGAGGATTATTCAGAAAGTAGATGGGAGGGTTGTCCAGTCGGTCTTTTCGGAGAGACATCGTAAGAGTGAGATTTGTCAGGATTGAAAGACATGTTCCACTTGTTTGCCCAGTCTGTGATTTTGTCCAGGTCTGCAGAGAGTGAGGAGGCTGCAGACTGCCGATCTGAGGGATGAAGAATGGAGCGACAGAGAGTAGAGTCATCAGCAAAGAGATAGAGAGGATTTTCAAGAGAGTCAGAGAGATCATTGATGAAGACCAGAAAAAGCACAGGGCCCAGAACACTGCCTTGGGGAACTCCAGCCTGAACAGGAAGAGGAGATGAGAGAACCCCATTCAGGGCCACACGTTGACTATGACTAGAGAGGAAGTCCGCCAGCCATGCGTGGAGATTTCCATGGATACCAACAGAGGAGAGTTTGGTGAGCAGAGCGGGGTTGCCAGACCGTATCGAAGGCACGTGATATGTCAAGGGAGACAGCTCTAATTTCCTGTTTGGCATTGAGGACCTCCATCCATTGCTGAGAAAGCAGTAGCAGCATGTCCAGAGTAGAGTGACCAGGTCTGAAACCAAATTGATGATCAGAGATCAAGCCATTGGAGAAGAGGAAAGATTTCATATCTGAAGCAATGATGGATTCCATGACTTTACTGATAATTGAGAGAAGGCTGATTGGTCTGTAGTTGCTGGGATCTGTTTTTGCACCTTTTTGTGCAAAGCGGTGATGTTGGCAGATTTCCAAGCAGATGGCAGATGACCTTGAGCAAAAGAGAGTGTGAAGAGAACAGAGAGAGGGAGTGAAAGAGTGGAAGAACAAGATTTTAGGACCCGTGGGCTGATGCCGTCAGGTCCAGTTGCAGAATCAGAGTCGAGGGTTGACAGAAACTTTTCCACCTTGTCAGGAGGAAAGGACACAGAGTCCAGGAGCAGCTTGGTTCGACTGGGTACGGTGGGTACAGAGAGGGATGGGTTTGGGACACAAGATTTAGAGGCAAACACAAAGTTGAGGCATTCAGCTTTTTCACGCGCGGAGTCAGCCGTGTGGCCGTTTGAGGTGAGGGAGGGGATGGAGGGGGAACAAACGCCAGAAACAGATTTGACCAGACGCCACCAGGATTTGGAAGAGGGAGACAGATAAGAGAGTTCTGTCCTGAGAACGGAGAGATATTGTTTCCTGGCTCTCCTGAGGGTGGACACACACTTGTTTCGGGCTTTTTGAAAGGAAATGAGATTTCCTTCCGTTGGATTTGCTTTCCAGGAGACGAAAGCAAGTTGTTTCTGGGCAATAGCCTCACCACATGATTCCATGTACCATGGACGGGAGGAAGGGTATGACAACTGAAGACGAGATGGAATAAATCTGTGCATGAGAGAGAGCAGTTTACTTTGGAAGAATTCCCAGGATGAGTTGATGTCAGAGGCGGTAGAGATGGGAGACCAGTCCAGATGATTGATGGCTGCTTGAAGACCATGCCAGTTGGCCTGAGTGAAATGCCAGACTCGTTGACGCTGAGGAGGCTCTCTGAGAATGGTCAGAGAGATGTCCACTTTAACAAGCACATGGTCAGATGAGCCGATTGGAGCAGAAGAAGAGCAGCAGACATTTTCAGGGAAGTTAGTCATAACCAAGTCCAGAAGAGAAGATGCTCCGTTGATTGAGATCCGGGTCGGGAAATTGACAGATTGCGTCAGTCCCAGTGAGTCACAGAAGTCCTTTGCTGAAGAGCCATGGCTGGTGAGAGACATACCCACACCCAGCCAACTGGCATGGTGACAATTGAAATCACCACATATGAGGAAGAGAGAGTTGGGATGGGTAGATAGAAGTTGGTCCATGTTATCAGACAGCGAGATGTAGATGGAGTCATCACTGTTTGGTGGACGGTACAACACACATATGAACAAAAGGTGGGAGCGAAGGGGAAGCCATAGCCAAAGGTATTCCTGGGGGTGAGGTGGAGAGAGGGCAGTGCAGAGCGAGTGAGGAAGAGAGTTTTTTTATAAAGATAGCAACCCCCCCCCCCCCCCCCCCCCCTCCAGGACGAGGCTCAGGTCTATCATACCGGAGGAGGGAGTAACCTGGGAGAGATACCAAGGAATCAGAGACATCATGAAGGAGGAAAGTTTCTGTTAAGCAGATCACGTCTGGTTTGTCAGAATCAACCTGTATGGAGAGATCAGTCAAGTTTGAGCGAAGGCCCCGGATGTTTGAGGTCCATACTGTTAAAGAAGAGGAAGGGGGAGCATCGGATACAGAACGGGGGGGGGGGGGGAGCGGTAGGGTATGATGTGGAAGAGGAGGAAGAGGTAGGGAGAGCTGCTGAAGGTGTGTCAGAGATTTCAGAACAGCTTGGAGAAAGGGAAGAATGGGGCGGACAAAAGGTTTGATGGTGATTGGGTGAGGCGCAGTGGGGTGTTGTTTGAGGAGGGGGAAGAGTGAGGAAGAAGGTTGAGGGAGATGAAGGTGAGAGTTGGAAGGGGGAAGAAGCGGGGAGGACGCTTTGAGGAGGAGGGGTGAGAAGGGAGTCTATGAGGGGAGGAGTGAGGGAGGGTCTCAGAGGGAAGGGGTGTGGGGGGAGTTTAGGAGGGAAGGGGCAAGGGGGAAGATTTGAAAGGGATGGGTGATGGGGAAGATTTGGAGGGGAGGGGCAAGGGGGAAGATTTGAAAGGGATGGCTGATGGGGAAGATTTGGAGAGGAGGAGCAAGGGGGAATATTTGAAAGAGATGGGTGATGGGGAAGATTTGGAGGGGAGGAGCAAGGGGGAATATTTGAAAGGGATGGGTGATGGGGAAGATTTGGAGGGGAGGGGTGAGATTGGATTTTGAAAAATGTACGATTAATGGGAAACGAACATTTCTTGCAAAATGAGTTTCTTGCGACCTTCGAGTTAAAAATACGTTTGAGGACGCCGAAGGATGGGTGGAGTTCTGGAGAGTTTAGGGAATGAATGAAAGAGGGACTGTGGCTGTAAGAGATGGAATTTTTTTTTGGAATGAATAGATTTGGTGAGCAAGTCGAAAGCATCCTTTTATAGAACAAGAAGTTGTATTTATAGAACAAGCGGTTAACTTATGTTTGGTCTTATCCACGTGCACGGGCTTTTGGTTTGTTGGACGTGACGCACGCGCGGTTGTGGGAGCCACGCCCTCCGAAGAGGGTTTTGGCTTTATAAAAGCTTTACCACTTCCGTTCGAGTTGAGAGTGTGCTGGAGATTCCTGTTTGAATAAACAAGCTTCGAACCCTACGAAATGGCCTCGTCTTCTCGCCTTCCGCAACTTCTAAAATATAATAATCCACTTACCGATGATGGTGTCTGTTCGTACTCTGGTCAGGCTTGTATCGTCTGACTTCTGGGAGTTGTATGCCCCCGGTTGCTCGTGTACTACCCTTGTTGTTTCACTGCTGACATCATCAGATGGTTGCCAACTGTCACTGGACGTTTCGACACATTTGTCTTTATGCGGCTTCCAATGGGGATCTTCGCAACGATACCATAACCAGCATGACGCCCTCCCTGCTTGCTCTCCTAGTCTGCGTATAACTGTCCTCCTCTGCCTTCCTCGAATACCTAGCATTTGGCACATCCTCTAAAATGACTGCGCAGGGAATCCGTGACAGTCCACCTCCACAGGGAATAGTCATGTCTTCCAGCCCCTCTGTTGACACATCTCCATCAGCTCGGCGTACTTGGCACTGTTCCTCTCATAGGCCTCCTCGCAGCCTTCTTCCCATGGGACTGCTAACTATCACGATGATGATCTTTCGCTGAGTTGACCAGATAACAACATCTGGCCGAAGGGTTGTATGAACAATATCTGGAAAGGCTAGCTTCTGGTGCAAGTCCACCTGCATCTCCCACGTAGATCCATCTGGAAGGCACACCTTTGATTGATGAATATGTGTAGGCCTCTGATGTTCTTGCAGACTTTATATGTAAACAATGTGTGTTCAGTCATCATCGCTATCCGACGAAACGTTTTCAACCTGTAGAAATTCTTCTTCGTCATTCACCATGTTGGAGCATGTCAACAGCTTGCAGGCTTCTGTACATTTGAGTGCATTGATATTACATGTGCAGTCAGATGGCCGGCAAGATCGAGCACACTTGCAAGACAGGAGACTTATCACGACCTCTGGAGCTGGGGAACCTGTCATCCACTTTATAACTGGATTCCACTTGATGTCCATCCATGACCTGCGATAGGATTGGGAATGTCTGGGGAGTTAATCAAACTACGTCTCCAGATAGCAGCCTGGTAGTTTGCTCGAAGTGTGTGTTGTCGAAGTGTGTCCTCACATGGGGGAAGCTGTCCGGACTCGATTTCCCCGCTTCTGCCACTGAACATTTGGTATCGTAGCTCGTTTACTTGTTTGCTGTTCGTCGTATGCGTCCAGTATGTTTTTCTATTGTATGTAGTCAATCATGATTGATTCAGCCGTCAAATTGTCTGGTCTAACATACACTCGGCGACCTACTGTGAAGAAATGTAAGGACTCTCCAAATTCAGTCTCAAGAGTTCTACGTAGGTGGTTCCTTGTCGCATCTGTGACCTCTCCTATTCCCCGTGCTTTTATGACCGATACTACATGCGCAGTAAGTTCAGTGAAAGGAACAATGCGTGGGTTGGAAAACAAATCATCCCGAATATGAGCAAATAGCGACGTAAGGGCGGCTTTCTCTATTTCTTGGTAAGGGTTCTCATATGGCATATGGGGCAGGTTTTTGTGCCTGTGGACGTGTATATTATTCCAAGAGATAGATGGCTTTAATCAGAATTTTAGGTAAATATGGTTTGACAACCATTTTCTATGTAAAAAGAGGTGCTGATTCCAAAAAAAGCAGTCTTATTAATCCCAAGTAAGACAAAATTGCCATTTTGGCCTTTTTGACCCAAATTTTGACCGTATTTGGCCAAAATCCGCTTTTCTTTATGAAAAATATAATTTTACCCAAAATTAATGTGTAATATATCAAAGGAAAGCGCTTTACATGTAGAATACAGATTTGAAGTCAAAATGGAGATAACTGATGTCGTTTTTGAGATATTATTAAAATTGGCCACATTAGATCAATTTTTTGATTTCAGTATTTGTGAGTATAATATATATATATATTTGTACGTGTTTTATTTCAGATGGATGATCGTATAGAAGTGCCGTTGCAGTGTGTGCTGCATATGATTGGTGATAAAGAACACGATGGTGATGCAGTGGTTCCATTCACTGAACAGACATGGGGCACAGCTGCTGACATAGCCCAAGCCAGAGAACAGTATCAGAAGAGATCAAAGTACCTTGTTATATGTCAATCCATTAACTTTGAAGCTGAACCACTGCCTCACTATGGCTTTCACAGTGGCTGTTATAGTAAATTTACAGCTTATCAGATACAATCAAAAGAAAAGAAAACATCTTCTGATAAAGATATTACTGTTGAAACAAGATCTATGGTGGAGAAACCAGCAATGGCAGCTATCTCAAGTACTGGAGTGCTGGAGAAAAAGTGTATTTTCTGCAAAGGTCCAAACCGCAAGCATTTCAAAAGCGGTTTTGAAACACTAGCTCCATGTGAGACTATACAGGCACAGGACAGTATTATAAATGCTGCAAGTCAGCAGGAAGACAAACAGTTTCTTTGTGAATATGAACACATTGACTTTGTAGCTAAGGAAGTTAAGTACCATAATACGTGCAGAGGCAGGTATATTTATAAGGGTGCCAAGGTCCAAACAAAAGATGAAGCCGCAACATACGCAATCAAACGAGAAACTGCTTTCATAAGATTACTGTTATATATAAACTCTGAAATCTTTCTGAAAGAATCCTCAAAGAAATTGGTGGATGTCAATGAAACCTACACTAAATTCCTTGTAGAAGAAGGGTTTAAGGAGCCTAATCCGGATTCCGCTCCAACCACAGTACTGAAACTGCTCTCCTCAAAATCACCAACGACCTTCTCCTCTCCTCTGACGCTGGCAACCTCAACATTCTCGTCCTCCTCGACCTCAGCGCTGCCTTTGACACCATCGATCACACTATCCTCCTCACCCGACTTGAATCCACCTTTAACGTTACCGGCACTGCCCTCTCTTGGATTAAATCATACCTCTCTGACAGATGCCAGTTCATCTCCATCAATAACTGCAAATCCCCCACTGCTCCCCTCCCCCAAGGTGTCCCCCAAGGTTCAGTTCTTGGCCCCCTCCTCTTCATCCTTTACCTGTCCCCGCTCGGTCACTTAATCCGCCGTCATGGTCTCCAATTCCACTGCTTCGCCGATGACATCCAGCTTTTCATCTCCACCAAGTCCGTCTCCACCGACACCCACTCTATCCTGACAAACTGCATCACTGAAATAAAATCCTGGCTTCAAATCAACTTCCTCAAGCTTAACTGTGATAAATCTGAAATAATCATCATTGGCCCAAAAACGCTCACAAAATCCACCCATAACTTTGCCCTCAACATCGACGGTATCCCAGTATCCACCTCCCCTCACATCCGGAATCTTGGCGTCATCTTTGACCAAACCCTTTCCTTCGACAAATACACTAAACAGATCACAAAGTCAGCCTTCTTTCACCTGAAAAACATTGCCCGTCTCCGCTCATCCCTCTCCTCCACGGCTGCAGAAACCCTCATCCATGCCTTCATCACCTCCCGTCTGGACTACTGCAATAGCCTCCTCTATGGTTCACCCTCAAAAATCACCAATAAACTCCAATACATTCAGAACTCCGCTGCCCGTCTACTCACCCATTCCCGGACCCGTGACCACATCACCCCCGTCCTTTACAAGCTTCACTGGCTCCCCATCCCCCAGAGAATCCAGTACAAAATCCTCCTCTTGACATACAAAGCCCTCCATAACCTGGCCCCATCCTACCTGGCTGACCTCCTCTCCAGACACACTCCCACCCGCAACCTCCGCTCTGCTGGTACCAACCTCCTGACCCCCTCCATCCGGACCAAATTCAGATCCTGGGGGGACAGGGCCTTCTCCATCGCTGCTCCCACCCTCTGGAACTCACTACCTCACACCATCAGAGACTCCTCCTCACTCACCACATTCAAAACGTCACTAAAGACCCACCTGTTCAACACTGCATTCAACATTCAACCCACAGCATTTAACCCCTGACTATCTCTTCTCCTTCTCCCTCCTTTTGCTTTAAATATTTCCCTATTGATTCTTGTCTTTTTGCAATTGTTGTTTTCATGTATTGTTATGCATTATGTTTGCCACTCTGTCAAAGCGCCTTTGGGCTTCTGGAAAAGCGCTATACAAAATAAATGAATTATTATTATTATTATTATTATTAACCCAGAGCCATACCATCTTTTGTCCAAAATCAAAGAATAGTATGGCAGTAAGCTTCTGGTTGGCCAAGAAAATAAAAAACAAGGTATCTATATCTCTATTGCAAAGGATGCAATGGACAACAAAATAAAGAATGTAGCTTTGTTCCTCAGAGCGAAGATCCAGAAGCTCAGTGAGAATAACACTCTTCCAAACCCCATTACAGTAGAAGCGATCCTTGAAGGTCAGTGTACGAATATACCTGCTGAACTATCAGTGTTTTATCGGATTATGTACACTGGCTCAAAAGATGAAGCCAGTGAGAGAGTTGAGCGTTATATTGAATCATCAGCTGAAGATGACATCTACAAAGCTACTGGTGGAAGAGTGAAGCCAACTAAACACATATTGCTTGGAATGGGCTTGAAGAGTATTACTGGTTCCAGGAAGGTTCAGGAAGTTGTTAATCACTTCGGCCACTGTATAGGATATCATACTGCAGAAGAATATGAGACTCAAATTGCTGCCAACATTATTGAGAAGAAACAAGTTCTTCCCGATGGCCTAGAACCAAGCAAGGGACTAAGTACGAACTCAGCATGGGACAACTATGATGAATCAATGTATCATGACACACAGGGCATCTGTATCCAAAATGAGATTCCAGTTACATCATCATCAACAGAAACAGCGACAACATCCACTACAAACCCACCATCAATTACAGCATCAGCATCATTGTCTACGAAAGCACAAAGCAAGAGAAGTCTTGAAATACCAAATACAGAACTAGAACCAGTGAGAAAGAAACTCAAGATATCACAGTTTTCGTTTGATATACAAACCATGGACAATCCTGCAAACTACAAAGCTTGTGTTGCGAGAGATGTTGCATGGACAATATTTTGCAAAACAAACAAACAAGTGCCAATGTGGTCTGGCTGGAACTCCACAATAACCAAAGATGATTTACCATCTCAAAATATAGGCTGTTTGTCAAACATCGGAGCCCCTCCTACACAACATGATGTAGTGAATGAAACGATGAAAAGAAATGTGACCCTTGCTGAAGAGTGTAAGGAAGATTTCATTGCAACAACCTATGACTTGGCTACAGCCAAGCCAGCATCTCAATTGCAGGACACAATGCGACCTAAGTTTGACAATGTCTTCATTTGCTTTGGGGCTTTCCATATTATGTTCCGCTATCTGTCAGCAATGGGGTACCTAATGGATGCATCAGGTGCAGCCCACATTTTAATGGAAAGTGGTGCCCTCACCAAGGGTTCCCTCAATGCCTTTCTGTCAGGAAAATACTACAATCAGTCAAGAAGAATGCATGTGCTCCTAGCCACTGCTATGCGGATCAAGCACATTGATTTGTTCTTGCAACTGCAAGAGCCAAATGACAGCTATGCACATTTGGTTGAAGCTCTGAAGACTGTTCAGGCATTGCCGTCACCTGAGAGGATGGAAGATTTGGAGGAAAGTGATGATTACATAGCATTCATGACAACCTATGAAAGTTTTTGTGATGAGACCAGAGCTGGTAAACATGGTGTTAATGCACAGTTCTGGAGAAACTACATTGACATGGTTGATATTTACATACTGTTCAGTAGAGCTGTCCGAACAAATGATGTGGATCTTTTCATCGTCATGCTTGGGAAAATGATTGACTTTTTTTTTGCTGCAAGTCGCCACAATTATGCGCGCTACATGTGCTTGTATTATCACAGACTCTTGAACATGGATACTACCCATCCTGGCATTAGGCAACAACTTGAAAGCGGCGTTTTATCAGTGAGGTTGTCATCCAATTCCTTTGCCAGACAACCAGTGGATCAAGCACTCGAGAGTACGATAAATGCAGATGCAGCTTCACGACAAACTGGAATAACTTCTTTCCATCAAAGCCAAGGAGCAACCAGGTGCTGGACAGTTACTAGATCAGCTAGAAGCACCATAGTTAGACATCTGTTTGAAAAAGCAGCAATAAAGAAGGATATAAATCCAAGCCATGAAACACGAAAATCGAAAGTCAGTAAATTCCAAATAAACTTGGAAAACATTTCCCAGATTATTGATACTACTATGAATCCTTTTGTTGAGTCCTTGCTTGAAGACACCAATCTCTACTGTATAGCTGATGGCAAGAAAATGCCAGATAAAGTAAAAGATGACATGCTAAATCTCTTCGTCTTGGGGAAGAAGTGGAAAGATGAGTTCGTCCAGGGATGCTTTGATGATCCTACCAGGTTTGAGAGGCCACTGCAAAGAAGAAAAGTAAGCAACTTTGCCAGTTCTGCTATCAAAAGCAAAATCCGAGGTAAAGATGAAAAGGTTGTTGAGCTGAAGACAACACGAGACTTGATGGGCAGATTGGTCTATCTTGCTTGTACCAGAAATATTGAGCTTGAAAAGGTGTTTCCCTTTCCACTTACCCCGGTCCCCCTCTCCTTCGCCAGCATTTTTGGCACAGTGAAGAAGACACCTAAGTACAAACTCTCCAAGCACCTTGAATATTTGATTACACACACAGAGCCGACAGTGGTTAATACATTTCTTTATGATGCCATGTTTATAATCCAGTCATTGCCCACCAACTTGCCTCATAATTTTGGGAAAGTAGCAGAGCTGGTTCTGAAGATTATATGCAGTACACAGGCAGATGAAATACACTTTGTCTGTGACAGTTATGTGAAAAGCATAAAGAATGCTGAGCAACAGGCAAGAGGTGCAAATGATGGATCATTTAACATCACTGGTGCAGATCAGTTAAGTCCTAAAGATTTCAGATATGCCTTGAGATCACCAAATTTCAAAACAGCACTTATCAAGTTCTTCATGGAGGAGTGGAAACTTAACAATTAATGCAGCTATCATAAAACAAAAAAAAGTTGTTGTTGCACATGAAAATCAGTGTCTTCAGTATACAGCTACGCTAACAGGAAATGTAGAACACAATGAGGTACCAGACTACATGTGCTCACATGTGGAGGCAGATACTAGCCTGGTGTACCATCTCAGCATAGTGTCAGAAGCATCACCAGGACAGAATGTCGTTGTCCATGCAACAGATACTGATATCATGGTTATCCTCCTCCATCATGTGTACCCCGGTTTAGAAAAGGTACACCGTATCCCTGCGCATCATAAGAGGCGACCAAAGGTTGGCGTCAGGAAGGGCATCCGGCCATAAAAAACATTGCCTTAAACAGGAAACCATGATTGTCATGGGGCCCGCAAGGCTAACCCCCGCTCTAGCGGGGAAAAATGGCCTTAAAACGATCATTCATCATGCCAGACAACTAAAGGTCAATGTGTGGATGGACCTTGGACATTCTGGTGATAACACTAGAATGTACGCCCATATCACTGCACTAGCAAACCACATTGGTCCAGTACTTTGCAAGGCATTGCCAGGATATCATGCTCTGACAGGATGTGATTATACATCACCCTTCTTTAGGAAGGGAAAGGTGAATCCACTGAAGAAAGCTGAAAAGAGTCCTCTCCATCTTGAAGGCTTAGGCAGTCTCGGAGAGAACACCACCTTTGTTGATGATGACAGCCTTGTTGAACAATATGTCTGTTCACTCTATGGTCAGGGAACATTATTATCTGTGAATGAGGCAAGGTTGAGAATTTTCCTGCAGAAATACAAACTGACCAATCCAGACAGTCCATTGGAGAAAATAAAAGGAATTGATGCAGACATGCTTCCACCCTGCAAAGATGTTCTGGTACAAAAATTGGCACGGTGCAACTATGTGGCATATCTCTGGAAACATGCACATCTAAGAGATCCACTAGAGAATATTCAACCCACAGATCATGGCTGGAAGGAGGTTAATGGACTCTTCCTACCAGTATGGTTTACTGGCAGTCAAATGCCAACTATACTTTTTGAGACCATTGAACCAGAAGATATTGCAGATGGAGATGAGGATGGTGAAGACAATGACAGTATTACTGATGCTGATTCAGATGATAACGATGACAGTGACGATGAAGATGGAAATGACGGATTTTGACCAAATACGGTCAACATTTTGGTAAAAAGAGGCCAACATGGCAAAAGCGTGTCATGTATTATTAAAATGTCTGTATCTTCCCTAAAAGTTAATCATTTTCAAATCTGATTTCACATTTGCAATCTCCATGATGTAAGGTATTTTTTGATATATAATATAAGGAATTAATAGATGTTTATATTTTTCCTACGGGTCATAAACATAATTAATTTTCAGAAAAATATGACAAAAATCAAAATTTTACTCCAAAATTAACAATATCACAAAAACGACATCAGCTATCTCCGTTTTGACTTCAAATCTGTATTCTATATGTAAAGCGCTTTCATTTGATATATTACACAATAATTTTGGGTAAATATAATTTTCAGAAAGAAAAGCGGGTTTTGGCCAAATATGGTCAAACTTTTGGTCAGAAAAGGCCAAAATGTCAATTTTGTCTTATTTGGGGTTAATAAGACTGCTTTTTTTGGAATCAGCACCTTTTTTTACATAGAAAATGGTTGTCAAACCATATTTACCTAAAATTCTGATTAAAACCATCTATCTCTTAGGGTATATGCCCTGTAACAGGTCCTGTGGAATTGGGCTTCAGCCGCTACGATGTCCCGTGAAGTTGTCGAAAGAATTCGTTCATCTCGGCGTTGGGTTGCAATTCGCGAAGTGTTTTGTCTGCTCTAAGTTCCACAGCTTGTTTCAAAGGTTCACGACTCTTTGAACCTCTCATATACTTTGTTGTCTTCTGACAAAAAATGCATATTTTGTCATAGACTCTCGTAATAGTGTATGTTATTGTGTAATTTGGTCAATTTTTCATATAGAATCTGGAAACTTGTACTTTTTTACTTCCTATTTTCACAGTGAACACAAAAACAGCTGTTTCCAATTTTTTATACATATGCAGTCACCATAATCCAAGATGGCCGCCATAAATTTGTTAAAATAAAGAAATCGCTATAGTTTTCCCATTATAGCACATTCAGAGATAATAAAAACAATCTGCTTGGACAAGTGTCGCTAAAGTTAACTCCAATAAGCATTATTAACTTTTGTGAATAAAACAAAAACACGATAACAGTCAGATATCCACAAAATGAACGTTCTCAGGGACGTAACATAATGTAATATGCTGGCAAATAAACGCAACAAATACAAAGTGGGCAGTTTTCAAACAACGAGAGTGCCAGGTATGTGAGTGTTTTGAGATTAGTCATCCAAGTCGTCGGTTTCCTCGTCATCGCTGGAAATCTCATCAATTGCGACATTGTTGCATGTGTCCTCGGTTCCTTGACATTTGCAGAGCTCTGTGCAGGCTAGGTTATGGGCCTTACAAGAACACCATCCACTGCACTTACTGGCGACACAGGAACACTTCACAAGTTCCACCACGGCCTCTGGGGCCGCGGCAACTTTTGAGACTACTGGGATATAGTGGCCGTCTTCCAGTTGTCGCCATCCCATAGTAACTGGATCCAGTAGGATCGGTACAGCTACCAAGTCTTGCAACCATATGTTAGCCTGTAGGTGTGCACGCAATATATGCTCAGTGATACATCCTTGAGTCGGAAGCAGCTTCTCCACACCTTGGTTACCCTTCAGCTGCTTGAACATGTGCCACCTCAGTGCCTTGGCGGATGCAAACCCAGAGTTGAACAGCTGACACACAAACTTCTCACATCCAGACAACACCTCTGGGCTTGGGTACACTCCAACGCCAAGCCCAGCAAGAGCGCTGATAACATCTTCGTCTGCCTCCATGAAGATTTTGAAGCACGATGACTTTCCCTTTCCTTGGATGTGGCCAGTGGTATCACTACCAGTCAATGCATGCAATCCCTGTAAAGCCGCTGCTCTGTCTGCACCCAAAGCAACATAGATGGGCTTGAGTTTGATTTTCCGTCGTCGATCTCCGGTTCCCATGATAACGCTATCCGGCTTCAGATCAGGTACTCTTCGTAGAGCAAGCACTAACACATCGGTATCAAAAGAATATATGTGCACAGTATTGCCCAGACGACTCGCTGCCACTGCATACAAGATTAACAGTGTATCGGCTTCCTCTTGTTTACTCGGAATGCTCACCATATTTGGCTGGGAAGAATGGATGTCTTTCTGGGTGTGCGTGGTGATTGGCACTTTGCACAATCGAACAGCATTTTGTGCAAGATACAACACAACATTGGCTTTGGTTTTCTTGGTGCTCAAAAAGGACTTGAAGTCTTTTACGCGTGTGGTATTGTCTACTTTATACCCCTTGTCCTGCGTTCTCCCTGCCGTACGAAGATGTCTGGTCCTCTCCTTCAGCGAATTGTTGATGCTGTAGTTGTCAAATACTAGGTATGTGCCAACGTAACCGACCGATTTACTGTCAACACTTCGAACAGAGCAGTCCAGCAGATCTTTACAGGTTTTAATTTGGCCTTTGTAGACAACCGTCTCCTGCAAGAGAGCCATGCCATCTATTATGATGCTGGTCGGGCAATGTCGGGTGGTGAACTCTCCAGTGGATGTTTGAGACGGGGCAGACATTGCTGACTCTGGAACCATGCTCTCAAGTTCGTGAATGAGACTAGACTTGTTGGTAGTTGGCAGTAGAGAACCATCTGGCTTCATTAGTGTAGCGTTGAAACTCGCAAATTCATGCTTTCCTACAATATCTTCCAGATCGAGTTCTCGTGAAGATTTTGCGATAAGGAGCAAGCGAACAAACAGTGAGTTCGTCGCTTTCAAGCTGACCACCTCTGATGATGTCTTGAGATTAACAGCTTTGCATCCATCATTCCAAGTCAGATACTTCAGTTTTGACATTTTGTCCCACATGTTTTTCTCACCATTGACTCTTTCTTCTACGTGTGTGGCAAATGCCTTGTTCCCGCACGTCTCCACGTCCAGAACGTCGTGCTCTACTGATGCAGGCATTATCCTCTTCGTCACGAGATTGACCAGCTTCAACTCGGAACCATCTTCATTCTTTGCTGTGGTGAATGGGTTTGATGTTGGCAATACACTCTTCAGTTGCCTTACTGCTTGTTCTTGTCATTTGGTTTTAGCTGAAGAATGCTGATGGTGCTTCTTTGCTCTGGTTTCCGACATGCCCAGCATGCGTTCTGTCTCTCCAGCAAGCCTTGCGAGTTCTGGCGAACTCAGGCAGTACTTCAGCAAACCTTGAGGATCAGTTGTTATACCAGAAATAGCACCATCACCTTTATGTACTTTGTTCAGATGCTCCTGAGCTTGATCAGGGCCGATGGATGTGAACGCAATGGGATTGGTGTTGACGACAAAGTCTCCACTTTGCAGGTCATTCCATATACGTGGATGGCTGGTTTCAAGTTGGTACATGTGCGCTATGTGATCTGGAATGTTCTGGGCATAGTCATGCTTGTTGAATGCGAAAAAGTAGACACACATCTTTTCTAGAGAAGCGAGATGCAAGAGCCAGTTACGATCCCGTGTGCCTCTCATGAACTGGAGCAGGTTGCTCACTTGCTTCATGTAAATGCAGGCCCATTTGTACATGGGATACTTGTCATTCTTCTGATCGAACTCTTCCAACAGCTTTGACAGTTCCAGGTTGTTAACCAAATTGACCAGTTGGCGATGTGTCTCAGCGACGTCAAGCCCACTACAACATGCTTCTCTCACAGCTTTCATTGCAGGCATCAATTTTTGTTGCAGCGTAGGGTTTTCGTCAAAGAATGCATTGATCCACAAGTCAAATAGAGCTTGCAGAGAGATCTGATGTGCATCCAGTGCTCGGTTGTGGTGTTTGCCGTTTTGTATTTGAATCACTGTTGCACTACTGTACAATCCGGCTTCGATCCATGCCTCATCCAGGCCACTGCTTTCAACTGTTGCTCCTAGACACCTCAAGGAACATAGAACTATGTGGAAAGGACCGGGGCACGCGATGATGTTGTCGTTGAACTGATGGTCCAGGAAACAGAGTTTGCGCACTCTTTTGTACAAGTCCATGTCCAGCCACACAAGTATTGGTTTGTCGTCAGTCCTCATCAGTTGACACTTTATGGAGGTCTGACACTTTATGCATCGTGTATAGTTTATTTCTGTGCGTGCCTTTTTCTCATCAGGTTCTTCAGTCTGTGCCATGATTTATCTGCAAGTAGAGAAGAAACGCATATTTATAATCAACAACTTTCATGTGAAAGACACAACATATACGTATATTGCCGGTCTACATATGTAGGATCAGGCACACGAGTGACCGTATCAATGTGGATACATCATGTTTGTCAAGATGTTAGTTCTCTATTATAGTGTCTTCGACTGCATACACTGTGCCTGAAAATATGAAATTGTCATTATTTGTTGAAGTTTGGAAAAAATTATAAATGCTGACAAAATTGTCATTTATAGCGCCTATATTTTGTACAATATGACAAATATCTGTTTTTCTTTTTACTTTTTCACATCATACATTATTTCAATGGATTTGTTGTACCTTAAAACATACAAAACGATATATTGTGCAGGTCTCTATGATAAATATTACCGAAGATATGACGATTATTCCATTTTCGTCACTTGGTGGCGGCCATCTTGGATTTTGGTCATAAGCGCTGCTTGGAAAAATTGGAAACAGCTTATTTTCAGTGCAATGTGTTCTAAGGTAGTGAATTAACACACGTTTCCAGATTCTATATGAAAAATTGACCATTGTATGAATTGCTACATAACCGCATACACTATAAGTGTGGTGCGCACTTGTCGTGATGATTCTCTTGGGTTTGAGGTATTGTCTTCTTTTGTGGATGTTTCCTGTTTTGACAAACTGGCCAATGATCTTTTGTGGGTGAACTGTGCTCTGCATTGTCTATGGTAATGCAGTGTGGGTATACCAGTTGAATCATGTTTCAAATTAAGAATTGGTTCAAATTGCCTTACCCTTGCGGCTGCCTGCAATACGACCCATGATTGTTCATCTTGTGGTGATGATAGTTCATGCAGTGGTGACGCTTTCGTGCATATAATGCATGTTTGGAGAGACAATTTCCTTTTTTTCGCTTTCAATTCTGCTTCAGCCATGGTTTGTCTTGTTGGCTTGGGATTCACTCAATACCTGAGAACACACAAACAACACATCTATTATATTTTGCTGGTTTGATAGATGCATTTATATTTAAATATATAGATATAGTCCTTGTGCCCACCGTCGAATTTTGAAGTTTGTTTACCAAAAACGAGGGCACGTCGCCACTATATTTTTCAGCTAGTCTTACATGTTGCTTGTATATGAAAAAATGTAATATATATTGCAATGATATCAGGTTTTGTTGGGCATTTTGGGCACTCACTACCTCACACCATCAGAGACTCCTCCTCACTCACCACATTCAAAACATCACTAAAGACCCACCTGTTCAACACTGCATTCAACATTCAACCCACAGCATTTAACCCCCGACTATCTCTTCTCCTTCTCCCTCCTTTTGCTTTAAATATTTCCCTATTGATTCTTGTCTTTTTGCAATTGTTGTTTTCATGTATTGTTATGCATTATGTTTGCCACTCTGTCAAAGCGCCTTTGGGCTTCTGGAAAAGCGCTATACAAAATAAATGAATTATTATTATTATTATTATTTTTGCATTGAAATTGCAAATTTGTGACATATTTTCTCAATTATCTCGACAGCTAGTTAACCAATTTCCTTTTAGTTTACTTTAAAATATGCCAAATGACATACTGAACATATCTTATGTCGCGGAGCATGTGCCTCAGACCAGCCGATTAAAAGTTACGGCCAAATTTATGAGATATGAAATATGAAAATTGATGAAATATGAAATTGGCGGCCATTTAAACTGAAAAATATAGTGGCGCCTTGCCCTCTTTTTTCGTAGTCAAACTTCAAAATTCGACGGTGGGCACAATGACTTTGGGGTACACTTACTAGCTAAGGGCTGGAAATATTAAGCCAGAGACATAATCACAAATTCGACAAGACACGACGAAGGTGTAACGGATACGATTTGAAGTGATAAAAACCACGATTGAGAGACAATTGACAACAGAGGGATGAAAAGACAATGTGAGAAAGACAGGGGATCTTTTCTTTGATGAGCTTTCACAAAACAGGTATATAATAGTGAACATCCACTATGATTTCTCCCTTAAACAAAATATAAAACTGTGTAAGTATACCATAGTTTTAAAAATAGGCTTGTGGATGTATGTTGTTGCCCATAGCTTAGCTTCCATCATGTCATGGTGTTGAGCAATGCAGTGTTGTTGGCATGTCTAACCTTTAATTTGTGCCTTAAACCATCCCATTTTGTGCAACTTGTATTTAAGGTGTACAATGTATAAGTCAGTCAATTGTTCACCAGTTAGACTACTTTCCTGGCCTTTTGCATTGCACACCTTAAGTAACTCCGCTAATATATATTGTACATGGTATCCATGATGACAGATCATTTTTTGGCTAAATTGTACACAATGCCATACTATTACTGATTTGGTCACCCCGTCCCAGCCATATTGGGCGACTGGTTTTACCCAGTTTTTAAAGGTCATGGAAGAGCTGTCAAACACAAAAATCACACACTCACATGAAGAGACAGTAGACAACATAGGACTTGACATCAAGCAAACAGCTAAATACCTTGGGGGGGAAATTACTTCCTGGAACATACTGGGTGCTCAGGGCACCATCTAGTGGCTGCGATTTTCTCTGCATAGTCATGTGGGAAATTTCAGAGAGATTCCTTTTCCAAAGAATGCCAACAGACTGGGTTTGTCCTTACTCTATGCTATAAATGCTGTTCTTCAAATGCTTCCTTTGCACTCCTCCCTGTTTCACCAATATAAGACGTGTCTGCTTTTCTGAATTAAGCCTTTGAGAAAAAAAAATTGTCCAGATCTTTCAAAAAAAGTGGGAGAATAATTCCCACTGTGTCACAGATCAGTGTGTCTTATAATTACCAAATTTAAAGATGGATTCTAATTGGCGATACATCTTAAGTGTTTTTTCACCACATGCAAGGACTGTGGCAAAGTCATAGTGGTAGAAACTGCAAGGAATATTAAACAGAGATTGGAAGAAGATAGTAGGGCAGCATGACTGGTTTCAAAAAGTTTATTCATGACCTTGGCCTGCCAAGCTGCCCGCAGGTTTTAACATATCCAAGGTGAGTAGTATACAAACCTCCTTTACTCGGTGATATTATTGTACAGGTGATGCTAGCAGTAACAGCTGAGGAATGGACTGCCACTGGTCTATTCCACTTCAATTGAAACCAATAGAGGTGGATGAACGCCATGCAGGCTGGTCATGAGGCTATTGAAGATGCCACACAAAAGAACCAAATCAATCACTGCAATTTAAGGGTAACATATATTCAGAATGTCGATGCAATTCCATTGTGGAAGCAAATATCGGGAATGCACAGGAAGTACGCTTTTCCTGGGACAATTCCAATTGCACTGGGCCATTGACTGATGGCAAGGCCTAAGGCCTAATGGTGCTTCACAAAATGGTGACGCATTATTTTGATTGTGGGCTGAGTCGGGCAACCTATCCAACCAATGGGGTGAAGACAGTTACGACATCACTTCCGTCAATGTGAGATCACTTCCCCGATGACCGAAAACTAAATACACAGGGCATATATATATATATAGTATATATATATATATATACAGTATATATATACGAATGGGAATAACTAAGAAAAAAAAACAAAATTTGGGACGCGATGAGACCAAACGACTCCATCATTCCACGCTTCTACGGGTTACCAAAGATTCACAAGATCGATGTCCCACTACGACCCATCTTGGCCTTCCGAGGAGCAGCCACCTACAATCTCGCTAAGTGGCTTTTCCACCGACTCGAACACTTAAAACCCATTCAGCACACGATGTAAAGACCACCAAAGATTTTATCAACCGAATCAGAAATTTCCGCATCGAGAGTGATGAAATAATGATTTCATTTGACGTGGTTTCATTATTTACATCCATACCCGTCAAATTAGCAATGCAAACCTTAGCACAATACATCAACAATGACGAAGAACTAGCGAGCAACAGCCGCTTCAGCTCTGATCATCTCATGACACTTATTCAATTCTGCCTCAAATCAACATACTTTGTACTCGACAGCACCATATATCATCAACATGAAGGAACCCCGATGGGCTCACCCATCTCAGGGCTCATCGCCGAATTGGTGATGCAACGCATTGAAGATCTAACACTACATGGTGATCCTTCTCCAAGGTTGTGGCTGCGGTACGATGATGACACATTAGTGATCATGAAGAAGGCGGATGTTGACTGTTTCCACACAAAGATAAATTCAACATGGCCAGCAAAAGGCCCTTACAATTCACATGTGAAGTAGAACAAGCTGGGTCTCTACCATTCCTGGATGTACATCTTTCCAGGGACGGAAACGTCAAGCTACACACGCAGGTGTACCGTAAACCTACCAATACAGACAAAGTATTGGAAAACCGTAGTGACCATACCACAACAGAAGTTGTTTCCGCAGCTTAGTAGATCGTGCAAAAACACACTGCAGTGACCATGAGCAACGCCGGAAGGAAATGCTGCACGTGACTCAAATGCTGCGAGAAAACCACGACCCAAATGCATTTATCAAATATTGTCACAAGAAATCCAACTACGGCAACACCAATCCAACTACACCTCCACACACAGTGGCACTCCCATACATACAACACACTTCCGAAACGACAAGCCGCATTCTACGTGAGTACATCAACATCACCCACAAACCACAAGCATCCTTACGAGCACAGCTGTCAAAGCCAAAAGACCGGGTGAACACATTTGACAGAAAGAATGTCATCGACAACATACAATGTGAAGATTGTGAAGCCAATTATGTGGGTCAAACATCCGAATGCTTAACCACAAGGCTAACCGAACACCAACGTGCTGTAAGACGACAAGACAGGTCGTCATTGGTTGGGACACACATACACACACACCAACACACATTCTCATGGAATCAGACCAGGATCCTGCACAGGATATTTTAGAGTGAACCGTGATATTTTCGAGGCCTGGTACTCTGTTAAAAACTCCATCAACCGACACATCTACTTGCATCTGTTACGGGGTCCTCCCCTATCCCCTGGTCTCGGTAAACCTCCGAACCCCGAGAGGGTCCCCGGCAGAAAGATATGTTATACTTGGTTGAAATTAACCAATAATGAAACCACACCAAGGGTTATGAACAAACAATATATGAGGACGTCACTTCCGGACTTACGGATAGTCATAGTGACGCTGAACGTGGCGAGCAGACGCTGCCTCGGACGGCACATTTGAGAGCGTATTCATTTATTTGACGTTGCAATCTGTGTTGATTGTTGTAAGGTACGATCGATTGTAGTACATACATATTTATATTTTGTACATATTCATTACGGGCACGTCACGGGTACGGGTACGGTACGGGTACGGTACGGGTACGGTTCCGGGTACGGTTCCGGGTACGGTTCCGGGTACGGTACGGTTACGGGTACGCCACGTACGGGCACGTCCTAGTCTATCTATAATTCCAGTAATCTGTGTGTGTGTGTGTGTGTGTGTGTGTGTGTGTGTGTGTATGTGTGTATGTCTGTGTGTTTGTCTGTGACCGCTGTTTCTCGACGACCACGGGTCCGATATACTTGAAACTTGCCAGGTATATTGCTGGGGACCTGAGGATGTGCCTTTTCAAGGTTTCATATTAATCGGAGAAGTAGTTACCGAGCTATGTCCAAAAAACGATTCAACCAATCAGAGAGCAGCGAGCTATCACGTGTGCCGAATGTGGCGAACAGACTCTGCCTCGGACGGCACATTTGAGAGCGTATTCATTTATTTCACGTTGGAAAACTATGTTGCCGTTAAACTATGTTTTAAAACTAATTAAAACTAATTTGCGATTCATCGTAACTGCGATTTGCGACCTTCCGGACAGTGAAGACTGCACTTCCGGCAGCCAATCACAGAACGCGTTGTTGCGTAGGCGTGGCCGATGTGAGAGCGAGCCGAGCCGAGCACGTGCGCCATTACGGTTCGTAATTCGATTTCTTCCGGAGAAAATAATAATTTCTCGATTTCTTATGCGCATTATTTCTCCCAATTCAGTCAGAGCGAAGGGCGGAAGCGAAGAGCGTTGTTTTTTTTGTTTACGGGCGTACGGGCGTACGGGCGGGGTAGAGCGTACGGGTAGCGTTTTTTTTTTTTTTTTTGGCAAGGAACGGGCACCCACGTACGGGCATGCCCTAGTATATTAAAAGCACACAAAAAGCACCATACAACAATGGGGCAATCAGCCCTGCAATCCAATCTTAAGATGGTACCCTAGCTCAGACTCACGGCACCCCCAGGGACTGAAGCAGAGCCCTTCTCAATGTCTCTAGAACACAACGGTGCTCCCGGCGAAGAGGCGATGGCGATGAGGCGGGTAAGGAGATGTCGGTAAGGCGGGGACCGTCACGTGGTCCCAGCTAACCCCAATTGGCGGTGGAAAGAGGAATCCCAAAGACGCTATCTAAATGTGCACATAAACCGTGCAGTCGCGAACCGCACCGTATTCTTCGAAGGCCGCTGTCGCGCACACACACCCTCGGCAAACCACTGGAGGGCGGGACCAGTAGACGCGACTAACCAAGGGTCCGCGAACGACGCGTGAGGTCCCCGAAAAGGCGGTCGGTTCTTCCTCGGGCCGCAGCCGCTAGGCGAAGATTCTCCGGAATCTCACACCTGTACCTGGCTTCGCAGGCTTTTCCACGACAGCAGCGATAACAACGATCGCACGAGATTCCTTTCCAAGACTCAAAGTTCCCTCTCCATGGATGCTCGACCACGCTGGGTGCGGAGCTGTTACCAAACGCCTCGTTTCACCTCTGACTCCCACGCTCTTCCTCTTTGCTCCACCTCTTCCGGTGCCCTATCCGATTTCCGGCATCATTTTTGTCATGATCGCTTTTAAACCTTTTAACCACAATAACCCTTACTGAGAACCAACAATAATAATAATACCAACAGTAATTAGGGCCGAATCCGTAACACATCCCACATACAGAGCACTACGCAATCAATTATGTCAAAAACGGCACTCATTTGAATGCAGGGAAGCCCTGTGATTGGCAAAGACTTGGACAAATCCATGAGGTGAACCGTGCCCAACAGAACTTATCGGCAAACACAACACTCAAAGCCTCTGACGAAGAGAACTAGTTTGTTCTCGAAACATCAGGCAATTAATTTAAAAAAAATTTTTTTTTACTGCTGAGTGTGCTATCCTTTACAATATGAATCCTGAGCTGCAAATCTTTTGACATGTATATATATATATATATATATATATATATATATATATATATATATATATATACATATATACTGTATATATATATATATATATATTGTTATGGTCCGCGGATAAGATGTTGTTTGCCGAGCGGAGGCGCCGCGGCCGAACAGTTTTTCCCCGACTAAACCCGATCCCCTGAACGTTGGCCAGATCGTGCCACAGCTATTCAATGAGGGAAAAGACAAAGACGACACGGATGTGAAGAAGAGGAAGACGAAGGCAAAAGGTTGAAAATACTACTAAATTTATTTACTATGTACAGGCTCAAAATAACCAAGGAGAAGGAAAGATAAGAAAATAATATACAGAAGCTTTTAGAGACACAGTGAAAATTACTAATACTAGCTTATACAAACTTAATTAAATACCCAGGACAGAACAAACAGAACAAACTCACGTACACGAATGGGGAAATTGCAGGCAGGATTGGCTGGAAGGAGGTGTGTGGCTGGAGCTTGATCCCGCATGGGACGTCGGGCTGGACCTCAACGGCCGCTGATGCCACCGATCCTGTCGTGTGCGCGGGATCATGGGTCGGAGCTGCTTGGTGGAGCCGACGTGCTGGTGGGGGGTCTGGCGTGACGGGTTCTCTCCTCTCTCTTTCTTGGTCCAACCACTCTTTCTCTCTCTCTTGGTCCAACTCTTCCTCTTGGTTCAATCACTCCTCACCACCGACAACTCAACGCAACCACTGATCACTCAACGCAACCACTGACCACCACTGACGACCAACCCAGCTCTTTCCCAAAACCACACAACTCAGCTCTGCTCTTGTCATGGACCTCTCTTTGTCGTGGACCTCTCTTTGTCGTGGACCTCTCTTTGTCATGGACCTCTCTTTGTCATGGACCTCCTCGCAACTTCTTGCGCGCGCGCCTTTATAGCGCCTCCGGCGATTAAGCCACCGGCTTTTAGGACACGCCCATCGGTGTGCTCACCTCGGCCCTGGTTGGTCGCGCGACCCTCTGGCTCCGCCCTTGATGACGACGGGCGGGCACGCCTTTCTTCCCCAACCCGAGCACATGTTCAATGGCGGCTTTGGGACGAAAACAACCCACAGCTGTAACAAACTGGCCCACTGCCCAGTGCAGTTGGCAATGGAGACTTGGAGGGGATGTAATTGGCAGATTGAGGCTTGGCCATGACGAAAGGGGAAATGGAGGTTTTTGGGAATGGGAATGAAGAATGAAGGGAATCTATCTTTTTCACTTGGTGCAATGGAGTGTCATTTTAATGGAAGACAAGGCCTTACCCTAAAACACATAATAAGGATATAAACTACTGAACAGGGATATTATAGTGTCCTTAAATGTATGCTTTATGGAATTAACTACCGGAACGCCCTTTGACCTTTATACACACTGGAGCAAGGAGGGCTCAGAATACAGCAATAATAATAATACACACAATAAAATAAAAAAAACAATCCTCATTTCCGCAACAATATATATATATATATATATATATATATATATATATATATATATACATATATATATATATATATATATATATACATATATATATATATATATATATATATATATATATATATATATATATATATATATATATATATATATATATATATATATATATACAGTCATGTGAAAAAGTAAGTACACCCCATGTAAAGTTTTGACTTTTTCAACATATTTCAACATACAGCTACTTGATCTTCATTTCAACAATATTGAAAGATAAAGGTGATATAATATAACAAATATCATGAAACATTTACATTTTGTAGTCCATTGTAGAATTTAAATAAACATAAATGCAAATTTCGCATGTGGAAAAAGTAATTACACCCCTACTTCAAATACCTAAAATTAGAATCAGGTGCACCAGCTCAGGTGCAAATGATAAGAACATCGTTGGAGAGGATCTTGGAGGAACCTGTCTTCTTTAAACCTCAGACATTTAGCTTGGTTTGCTCTTTGTTGTTGAAGTGTGCGGCGTCACCATGCCAAGATCAAAAGAGCTCTCTGAGGCCTTCAGAAAGAAGGTTATAGATACCTACGAGTCTGGGAAGGGATTTAAAAAGAGCTCCAATCAATTTGAAATCAAACATTCGACTGTCTGGAAGATCATCTACAAGTGGAGAAGATTCCAAACAACTGCCAACTTGGTTTGGCCAGGCCGCCCCAGCAAGTGCAGTCCGAGAGCAGACCGCAAGATGCTAAAAGAAGTCTCTAAGAACCCCCAGAATGTCATCACGTGACCTACAGGTAGCTCTTGCCACTGTTGATGTCAAAGTGCACGAGTCTACCATTAGAAAGAGGCTGCACAAATTTGATCGACATGGGAGGTGTGCCAGGAGGAAACCTTTGTTGTCCAGAAAGAACATCAGGGCAAGACTAAATTTTGCCAATTAACACCTAGACAAAGACCAGCACTTCTGGAACAACGTGCTCTGGACAGATGAGTCAAAGGTAGAGCTATTTGGCCACAGTACCAGAAAACATGTTTGGCGAAAACCAAAGACAGCATTTGACCACAAGAACCTGATACCAACTGTGAAGCATGGTGGTGGAAATATTATGGTTTGGGGCAGCTTTGCTGCATCAGGGCCTGGGCAGCTCACCATCATAGAATCCACTATGAATTCTTCATTGTACCAGAGGGTGCTTGAGGATAATGTGAGGCCATCTGTCGGAAAGTTGAAGCTCAAACGAAGGTAGACCTTGCAACATGACAATGACCCTAAACATACCAGTAAATCCACCAAGGAATGGCTGAAAAGAAAGAAATGGAGGGTTTTGGAATGGCCAAGTCAAAGTCTGGATCTAAATCCCATCGAGATGTTGTGGGGGGATTTGAAACGAGCTTTGCATGCAAGAAACCCCTCAAACATCGCACAGCTGAAAGAATTCTGCATGGAGGAGTGGGCAAAAATTTCTCCCAGTCGATGTCAGAGACTGGTAGACAGTTATAAGAAACACCTACTTGAGGTTGTTTCTGCCAAAGGGGGCAATACCACCTATTAGAGCCAAGGGTGTACTTACTTTTTCCACATGCGAAATTTGCATTTATGTTTATTTAAATTATACAATGGACTACAAAATGTAAATGTTTCATGATATTTGTTATATTATATCACCTTTATCTATCAATATTGTTGAAATGAAGATCAAATAGCTGTATGTTGAAATATGTTGAAAAAGTCAAAATTTTCATGGGGTGTACTTACTTTTTCACGTGACTGTATATACAGTCGTGTCCAATAATATTGGCACCCTTGCACTTTTCTCGAAAAATGAGTTGAATGGACAAAACAATTTGGTCTCCACAATTCTTTATTTCACTGTTAATATTGCAGAACCTCTGTTTTTGATTCAGAACTTAATATGTCTTTTTAAATCAGAAAATAAAAAGAAATGGAATTGACAAAATTATTGATACCCTCGACTTCGTATTTGGTAGCACAGCCTTTGGACAAAATAACTGCAGACAAGCACTTCTTATAGCCATGAGTGAGCTTCCTACATCTCTCCACTGGCAGTTTGGCAGTTTGGCCCACTCTTCTTGTGCAAACTGCTCAAGTTCTCCCAGATTTGAAGGGTGCCTTCTCCCAAGTGCTGTTTTCAGATCTCCCCACAGGTGTTCAATGGGATTTAGATCTGGACTCGTTGCTGGCAACTTCAGAACAGTGCAGAGTTTTGTCTTGAACCATTCCTGGGTGCTTTTTGAAGTGTATTTGGGGTCATTGTCCTGCTGAAAGACCCATGACCTTCAACGGAGACCCAGCTTTCTGATGCTAGATTGAACATTGCGCTCCAAACTGATTTCATGATGCCATGCACACATTCAAGGTACCCAGTGCCTGTGGCAGCACAGCAACCCCAAAACATCACTTAATGTCCTCAATATTTGACTGTAGGGAAGATGTTCTTTTCTTTGAAGGCTTCATTTTGCTTTCTGTAAACATAGAGATGATGTAGTTTACCAAAAAGCTCTAATTTGGTCTCATCTGTCCACAGGACATTCTCCCAGAAGGATTTTGGCTTGTTCAGGTGCGTTTTGGAAAACTCCAGTCAGGCTTTCTTATCAGTGGGGTCCTCCTGGATCTCCTACCATTGAACCCTCTTTCATTGAGTTGGCGTTGGATGGTGCGAGTGGAAACTGTCTTACCTTGTGTCTGAAGGTCAGCTTGAATCTGTTTGGCAGTTGATTGAGGTGCGTTCTCCACCATTTGAACAATCCTCTACTGCAATCTTCGATCAAGTTTTCTCTTGTGGCCATGTCCATGGAGGTTGGCTACAGTGCAATGGGCCTTAAACTCCCTGATAACATCACGTACGGTGGACACAGGAACATGAAGATCTCTGGAGATGGACTTGTAGCCTTGAGATTGTCCATGCTTGGTAACAATCTTTTGTCTGACCTCAGACAATTCTCTGGGTCTCTTTCTTTTCTCCATGCTCATTGTGGTACACACAGTGACACTAAACTGCAGAATGACTCCTTTTATCTATTCAAACTGGTTGAATGAGTGATTTTTATATTGCAAGCACCTGCAACCCACAACAGGTGAGTTCAATTCCAAAGTAAAGCAGAATCACCTGCTTCCTTCAAATATAATTATTTCTAACAACTTCTAAATGTTGCCAATAATATTGTCCGGGCCATTTTAGGATTTCTGTGTGGAATAAGCTAAGATTCAGTGATGTTTTCAGCTTTTTTGTTTTGTTCCACTGCAAACCAAATAAATACATTTGTGGACACCAAAATATATATTTTTTTTTCAACAATTTTATGGAAGAAATGGTGCATTATTTGAAAAAAGTGCAAGGGTGCCAATATTTTCGGCCACGACTGTATATACATTATATATATATGTATATATATATATATATATATATATATATATATATATATATATATATATATATATCAGAATCTATAATTTCAGTTCTCCAACCGAATGAGCGCACGCTGTGACGTCACCGCCACCTAAGTACGCCTTGCCTGACAAGCTCCGGAGGAGCCATTCAGCAGTGCATCATAATTTAGATCTTAGTTCAGATACTGTCACAAGTGTATACAAAACTCACAGTTACCGACCTGGTTTCGCCCTTGTTGGGGCTTTATCAGGGCAACGCAGTGAGTCTTTCATACACTTGTGAATCTGAAAACCTTTCGGTCATAAACCAGTCATTATGCGACTCCATACCATCAGTGGTGAACCACCATTAAGGTGTCCCATCCAGCTTTCGCTGCACCTCACTTCCCCAACTATCGCATTGCAGTTACCACTGCATGAACGTCCTCCAATTTCTTATATATATATATATATATATATATATATATATATATATATATATACGCACACACACACACACACACACACACACACACACACACACACACACACACACACACAGACACACACACACACACACACACACACACACACACACACACACACACACACACACACACACAGGGTGTTTCAAAATGATTGATACAACTTTGACTTCCTGCCATTTCTTTGTTTTTTGACCTATACCGTTTTCCGTTTGAGGGTTTGGTGGTGCTATCGTTGTATTTGTTCCCTGGGATTTATAGCTCCGTAGCGAAACTATGCCATTGACAGTGGAGCAGAAGACAAAAGTGATGGCTTTGTGGTATGAGACTAAATCATATGTCGACACCCGCCGGAGGTTCTGCCAGGAATACGACCTCAGAACACATGATGGACCCACAAGTTGTGCCATTCAACGTATTGTGAAACATTTTGAGCACAAGGGTACAGTGCACAACCAGAGCAAGGGCAACAGTGGCAGGCCAGCATCAGTAACCAAGAGCCAAGCCAACATCGATGCAGTGCAGGATTCTGCAGTGGACCGTCCCAAGAAGTCCCACCGCCGGCGCTCCCAGGAGCTGGGCATCAAACCAACATCAGTCTGGCGTATCCTCACTAAGGAACTGAAGCTATTCCCATACATCATCTCTGTTAGGCATATACTGAGTGAAGATGACATGAGAAGGAGACTTGATATGTGCAATTGGCTCAGTGACAGGATGGAGTTGTACCCAAACTGGATCAACCTGATGTGGTTCAGTGATGAAGCCCATTTCAACTTGAACGGTGCCATAAACAACCACAACAACATTTTCTGGGGGGCAGAACCACCTGAGGAGATCACTGAGAGGTACCTGAAAGGGCCTAAGGTCACATGATTCTTTGCCGGCACACATAGAGAACGTCAATTACAAGGATTTTGCATAAATGCCAATTTCAGACCTTGGGCTCTCACTAACTCAAGCAGTGATTTACTGCAATAGCAATCAGTGATAGAAAATACCATGTCATAAACTTTCAAGAAATGTTTGTTTCACGTTCCTGAGGTTTCTGTTTCTTTGTAAATAAACGTTTAAAGTTGTATCACTCTTTTTGAAACACCCTGTGTGCGTGTATGTGTATGTGTATATCTATATATATATATACAGTATATAAAATAAAAAGCCCCTTGCGGACTCATCCAGGTCTTTGGTAGCGCCTGCTCAGGGGTGGGATCAGGTGAAACTGGGGTTGGTCGCAGCCAGCCACAGGGGGTTTGATGCAGAAAGAGACAGAAAGAGGCAAAAGAGGCAGACACAGAAAGAGACAGACACTGGGGAAACCCCCATGGAGCTGTTCCAGTGTTCCGTGTTCACCAATCTTCCCGTGTTCCCTCCCATTCTCATTCCCCCAGGGGAAATTCTGCACCCCTAACTTTTGTCCCCGTGGACCCCCTCCATGGGTGGCTGCGGCCATGGGAATCAGCGAGGGTTTTCCTGTGGAAGACCTGTGTCTTTCCTCCCTGAGCGGTAAGCACAGGGGGGAAATCTTTTTTACCCCGAGCAAGAGCACCTTGCTCATCTGCCAAGCGAGAAGCCTTCCTCAGTGCGGAGAAGTCTGTCGGCATTTGCCATAAGGAAGAGGGGGTACGGTCCCGCTGTGGGGTGTCCCTTGCGAAGGTGCAGGCAGCAGTCACCTGCAGCCACAGTCCCCGACCGAGCTAGTCTCCAGTGCTTGGAAAGGTTGTGAGGTGCACTGGCAGGTGGGCTGTCGGGCCGTGATTCTCATTAGTTCCCTCACATCTTGGGGGCAGGCAAGGGGGCCTTTGGCTCCCTGGTGGCGCCTTTCTTGTGAGCGGGGACTAGGGAAAGTGTTCTTCACTTTCAGAGGGAACATAAAATGGTGCGTTTGGGTTTCTTTTTGTTTGATCTCGATTTTCCTTTCGCTTGATTTATATTTTTTGTCTTTATTGTTTTCAGAGGCGGACTGAGTCCTCGGTGTGTCTTGTGTCATGTTCCAGCTGTGGTTAGCAGACGGTTGTTAATTCCGGTATTCAATGGAAAAAAGGCCCTTTGAAATTTGTTTGAGGATGTCCTTTCCTTTCTTACTGTAGGGGTGGGTGTCAGATAGGGTCTTCTTTCTCCATTCCCTTTGTTACCCCACACACACGAAGCGAAAAGCATGGTTAGGGAATTGGTTCATGTTCATCCATCTGTCCATCTGTCTTATCAGTTTATGATCGAGGAACAACTTATTTAAATGGAACGTTTTATTTTGAACACAAATTGGAACATGAATAGGAAGGCAAGTCCTTCCGTTTTGATGTACTTTGGCTTTCAATTAATCCCGGTGGTGCATTCAAAAACTACACACACAAATTCAATGAAACCTGACCACAACCTTCATCACCTGTGATGCATCAACGTTTGTTCACGGTATTAGAAAAATTGAAGTCTAAGGGGGCCTACACAGGGAGTGGAGGAGTGGGTTGCCCTCCAAAATAGGTTGTTTCAAGTGTTATTATTGCATTAGTATGATTGTACATGCTGCCCTATCTTCTAGCAACCATCGAAATTGGTTTAAAATACCATGATACTGTTTCAAATACCTTTAGTCGGTGGAGCATGCTGCTTTATTCTGCCAGGTGAGTGCCCAGAAGTATTGCCCCTATTTTGCATACTCTTGCCTCCTATAATATTCTTACTTATGCTGTCCCTGTTGTATTCGTACTACTGCTTCCCCTTGAAATATTTGTACTTCCATTGCCCTCTGTAACCAACCCTCGAGTATGCATAATATATGCATGAACCCCTACACCCCCCAATGCCCTCCCTTCCTTCCTAATATATTAAGGAGATGGCTCCTTCCTTACTATAACATTCTTTGGAAAGGTAAGGTTTATTACCTACCTCTTTTCTCATTTGCTAAAATAGGCAAATTTTAAATCTGTCTGAATACTGTTACAAGCAAGACCTGATATATAATTTCACAGAAATGGGGGTGGTGTAAATGGTGTATTTTTTTTAAGGTGTAATTATCATACATTAAACAGCAGGTTACTATTGTGGAGAACACTGATGAGATATGATGGAAAAACATTCAAAAGTTATGCATAAAGCAAAAGATTTTATGGCAGCAGCATAGCAAAATACACAAAGTGGAGGCATCATGAGGACAAGCCTCGCGAAATGCATGGCAGCTGGCAACTGTATGACATGACCGTCAAAGGCAAAGAGCACAAACTGGAAATTAAATTGGCAAGAATGCTAATGTCGAGGACAACCAACATTTGTTCATGGTTGTCGAACAAAATAGAAAAACTGACATGTTCAATGCTATCCAAAACCCACAACTGGAATGGTAGAGAGAACTTTAGTTGTATGTAGCCGGTAGAAGTTGCACGCAAACAAGATGTCTCTTTTTCACCTCTCTTTTTTCACCTCTTTATTTTAAAGTGATTGTATTGGTTTGATAAGAATATAACACAAGAAAAGGGTTAGCAACACGCTGGAAATACAATATAAAACAATAATCAGGTAAATATTATCAACTCTAATTTATGAAAATAAATCTCTTTGGCAGATACTAAATTTTAATTTCATAAAAAATAAAAACTGTAAAAAAAACAAAAAAAAAAACACCTTCACCAAAAATTAATAAATAAATAATTTAATAAAAGCCTTGAAATTCTGATTTCTTTCCTGAAAGTCCATCTTGTCGTGTCCATCTTGTTTATCCCGTGTACCCCACTCCAGCCCTTCCACAGATCTCCCGATATCCCTGTTCTCTACTGTTGTTGTTTTCCCTCTCTCTCAACCACTCTTGTCTCCCGCTCACTTTATTATACGTTATATGTGTTAGCTCTTACACGAGCCTCGACTGAGTATAGAAAAACAAATTCTCACAACACATGTACCAACATTAATGGCTATGTAAGATGTTTACTGCTTTAGTCAATCAAAATCAATATTACATACTGCAGTTTAATACGGGATCACATATAGGCTGGAATCACAGATCTCCTTGAGATAACTCAACTCAATGTATACTAATCAACATTAATAGCCGGCGAAGCTGGTGTTGTGAATGAACGCGTACGTATTATGTTGAAAAGCCAGATTTTTCTGGATCCCTTGGCTTGAGAATTTCGAAGCTTTGACGCACCAAATCGCTCAATGGAGGCCGCCATCTTGCGGATGCGGTAGTATGCATAACAAATTGAAAAAAGTTCAATAGGAGTTTGTTTCACCCGTCTTTGTTTGATTCACAATCTTATGCACCTCTAATTTGTAATTAAAATACTTTAGAGACCAACCTCGGCCCGCACGGGCCTGGTTATCTTGAACGAAAATCGTCACCAAACACCGGAACCAATGAGATTCGAGCATTTGAAAAAATATTTCAAAAACCAAATCACTCAATGGAGGCCGCCATCGTCCGGATGCGGAAGTATGCATAAAAAATTGCGAAAACGTTCAATAGGAGTTTGTTTCACCCGTCTTTGTTTGATTCACATTCGAATGCACCTCTAATTTGTAATTCAAATACTTTAAGACCAACCTCGTTCCCCGGCCCACACGGGCCCTGGTTATCTTCAACGAAAATCGTCACCAATTACCGGAACCAATGAGATTCGAGCATTTGAAAAAATATTTCAAAAAAGCTTTTTACCACATTTCGGACGCTGAAAGCGGCGTCAAATATTCTAAAATTGACGAAGATTTTTTTTTTTTTAATCTCGTGGCCGTAGGGGATAGTTTTTCACGGCCGGAAATATCCGAAGTTGAGACGGAATTCACCGAATTAATCAAGAAGGAAATTTTATAAACTTTAATCTCATCCAGAATGCAAATGGTGTCATTTTGAACTAGGTACGGGACCTACTACACCTACCTACTACCAACTACCTAACCTACTGATGCCATATTGATGGGTAAAATAGTGGCAAGAGGCTTTGGCTTCGCCGGCTCATTGCGGCTTTGCAGTCGGGTACCAGTACTCCGACGCATCGGTGAGCAACATCGGTTAGGCTTATCCACTCTGCTGTTTAACGCCATTTTGTAGCTTTACACCGCCTATACTACTAACGGCACAATGGCGTGCTCCGGTTACAGTGTCACCCATACTTTTTTTTTAAGGTTAGCTTTCAAAACCCCAAACACGACGAATTATGCATTCCATGAACAAACGTACTTGAGGAATCATATGCCATCAAAACTGAGTCAATCGGTGAGGGCGAGACTACCGGAAGTGGGGCTATATCCAGGCACTGTGGACCATAGCAACCTGGCTGCCGTTGAAAACAAAACCCGTCTGACAGATTAATGCTATGCTGCACTGCACTGTTCAACGCCATGTTAACGCTAATTTCTCGCTTCAAAATGCCCAAAAGCTGTGTAGTTTTTGGTTGTACTAACCACAACTGGAAAACGGGAGAGAAAAGATCTTATTTTGAACTTCCTAAACGGGGAAAAAGCCCTGCAAGAAGACACAAATGGCCAATGGGATTAGGCCAATTAAAGTTCTGTGTTAAGACTTGTCGGACAGTATTTCCACATGTAAAAAACTACACCTCGGTACCTTCCAAAAAAAATTCCGCGAAATCGAGCGTCAAATTTCCACGGGGGTCTAAACCAAACATTTTGTATTATTTTTCATAAAACTTCATATTGTTAGAAAGAGAATTACTTCTAGCTTGTCGGAAAGTTTAAATTTTAAAGATCAGACAAGAATTAAGCGAGTTATGATCAAATAACCTACACCGTTTCCATAATTTCCGTCTGTAACACGTGCCCTTTTGTGGTTTGTTTTCAACGTATCCAATCACGCGACTGTTGTCGCGAAGGGTGCACTAACCGGAAGTTACTTAGTTCCACGGGCGGCTATCGATACAAAATGAACTTATTTACCGATCCACAAACCACCGCCCCGCCACAACCTGTCTCGCCGGAAGTGAAGGTGGATGTCCCAAACAAACACTTCTGGCGGCCACTAAATTTAATTTGACTTAACATTTTATCAATTCTTTGGCGCAAATCATTATAAATCACATAATGCCAATTCAATTTATGCAGCAATAAAAATATGCCAAAACAACAATCGATCACGACAGAAATTATAATCCAGACACCTCGGTTGAACAGACCTAAATCCAGGGGTCAAGAAAAATAAATCAAATAAATACCAATACAAATGACCAAATATTTATTTTACATTTACATAATAACAATAAAGAGCAATCAGAGATTGCAGACCCTTGCCAGGATGTGTTTTCAGTGGTTTTTAAGGCTTTTGTGTTAAAACAAATATGGCGGCCGAACCACGTGACCAATGACGTCATCAATTTTTTTTCCTCCACCAATTTAGCCCTCGATGATGCTCAAGAAATTTCATCTTGATTGGATGAAGTTTTGTACTTGTCGAATTATGACGTCATAATGGAGGCACGGATGACATCATCATTAACATATGTTATTCCACATGGAGAGATCTTTACAATAAGCCATGTCTCAATTTTTTCAATGCAGCGCTTTCGGAGCTATAGAGGTGCAACGTTTTACGGTTTTTCCAAGATGGCGCCCATACCACGTGACCTATGACGTTGAAGAGCAGGGCTCTTGCTTGAGACGGGCGAAGTGACGGGCAAGGCACAAACTCGTCCGAGAAGATGTTTATTGTAAAAACCAACTCGGGAACTCCCCTAAAGCCCGTTTATCGGGCTGCATATACATCAAAACCAGAACGCACAACCGAAACCGAAAGCCACGCCTCTCAGGCGAGGCGCGCTTTGGTGGTCACGTGACCGACAGGTGCAAAGGATTATAACCGCACGCGCGGCACGCTTTGGTGGTCATGTGACCGGCCACCCCGGCGCCGTGGTTTGCCCGCCGGTTACGTCACCGGCTGGAGCAAGGAGATTCTGTTGCTGGTCTCGCATGGGGGACCCATGGGTCGCTACAATGTCATATTTAATTTCCTGTCAATCGGACCAACGGTTGCAGACAAAATCATATTTAATCTGTGTGGACAAACAAACAAACAGACAAACAGACAAACAAACAGACAGACAAACGGACACAAATGCAATACCCTCTCCTCTGGCGAGTGTAACTAGAAAGGCACTCGGTAGAGCGCATGCCTCCGCCAGGCTGAACAGTTTACGTTTTGTATCCCACTGATAGGCCAGATCTGGATTCAGACCTGAACCAAAATCGAATCGACTTGTTTTTGTCACCTTAACCAACTCCTCCACCAAGTTTAGTCATAAGGCATCCGTAACTTTTTAAAATATCATGTTACATATCGCTTCACTCAATGGTGAAGAATCATTAAAAAATTAAATAATGCTCATATCCGATAATCCGAATCCATATTCAGATGTTCACCAAAATCGAATCGATTTGTCCTTGTCACACACCCAATCAGTCCACCATGTTTCGGTCATATCGGTCAATAACTTTTTGAGATATCGTGCTATGTATCGGTTTTAGCCCGATCACTCAAAGGTGAATGAAGAATCACTTGAAAATTAAATAACTCTTGTATCCGAATCCATATTCAGATCTTCACCAAAATCGAATCGATTCTTCCTCATCACACACACAACCTCTCCTCCAAGTTTCGTCCAAATCCGTCCATAACCTTTAGAGATATACAGTCGGATCCTGCTATTAGCGGGGGATACGTTCCTGGGGAATGCCATGAATTGCGAAACCACGAATAGCGGGGAATTGTATCAATGGAAAAAGGGGGGATTTGTTCCCGAATCATGAAAATCCACGAATAGCCAGCAACAAACCGCGAATAGCGAGGCAAAATCTGCGAATGGTGAGGCAAATCCCGAGAATGTCGATGATAATCCGCGAAGGTTGATGAAGGTCCCGGAAATGGCGAGACAAAACCCGCGAATGTAGGCAATAATCCACGAATGTCGATAAATATTCACGATTGCATGCCATGCCATTGTTTCAATGGGGGAAAAGGGAGACGGCTAATTGCACTACTAGATACTGTGGTGAGTTTTCATTATGTACAGTAACTCACAGGGATGACGTGTTATGTAGCTGGTGGGATATCATGCGAAGCAATGTTTACGTCTGTTGGAATATCCCACGAAACATTGTTTACCTGTGAGCGGCGGCAGGATATCACGTGAAGCTGTTCACAGTGTTATGATGGGATATCCCACAAAAGCCATGAAAACACAAAACGGCAGCCAACACAGGAGCAGGTCATGCTCGCAACTCATAGAAGATGGGTTTTTTTTGCGTATGTCCAGCTGCTTTGTGCATAGCTGGTGAAAGATGGGTTTTATAAATGTGTCAAGCTCGATGCTCGTGCAAAAAAAAATTTGACCCCTCAAAAACCGCGAATTCGTGGTACATGGCCGCGAATAGAAAAACAACACGAATTTGCGGGACACTTTTCCGCGAATAGAGAAACAGGTCACATTTTATAAACCATGAATACATGGAACCTGCGAATAGCAGAACGGCGAATAGCAGGGTCCGATGGTATTGCTATAATGCCATATATCGTTTTTGGTCCTATCTCGCAATGGTGAAGGATCACATAAAAATTCTTCTTGCCGGATCCGAACCCAGATCTTTACCAACATCTAATCATTTCGTCCGTGTCACATACACCACCTCTCTGCCAAATTTCGTCTGCATCCGTGCATGACTTTTTAAGATATCTTCTTCACAGACAGACAAACAAACAAATGAAAAATCGGACAAAGACCGAGGACTTACCGGAATGTACTTTTTATCGGCCATTTGGGACAAATATGGCGGCCAAACCACGTGACCGATGACGTCATCATTATTTGTTTTCTAAACTAATTTATTCCGAGATTATGCTCGAGAAATTTCATCTTGATCGGATGAAGTTTTGTACTTGTCGAATTATGACGTCATAATGGAGGCACCTATGACATCATCATTAACATATTTTATTCCCCATGGAGAGTTCTTTACAATGAGCCATGTCAAAAAATTTTCTATTCAGCACTTTTGGAGATATAGAGGTGCAGATTTTTTCGGTTTTTCCAAGATGGCGGCCGAAACACGTGACCGACGACGTCATCATTATTTGTTTTCTCCACCAGTTTATGCTGACATGGCACTCAAGAAATTGCATCTTGATTGGATGAAGTTTTGTACTTGTCGAATTATCGAATTATGATGTCATAATGGAGGCCTTGGGCCGAGAGAGTTAAAAATTGGGCACAGTCTATTCCAGGGCAAGATAAATATGTGTGTAAAGTTTGGCAATTATATGTGCAACGGTGTAGACGTAGTACTGCGAACAAACAGACAGACAGACAAACAGACAGACAAACAGACAGACAAACAGACAAACCAACCGATCACCATACTTTCCGGAATCTTTTCTGGCAAGTAACAAACAGACAAACAGACAGACATATCTGCATGACATCATCACCATATCTGCATGACAGACATATCATCTCGACAATATCATGCTCTGCATGACGTCTTCTTGTTACGTATTACTTCTTGTTAAAAAAAAAATTTTTGCAAGTATGTTGCTCACTCCGGTTTGTGTGTTTGTGTGTGTGTGTGTTTGTTTGTTTGTCTGACCGCTCACTTATACTTGCCTACAGGTCACAATTTGAAACCGATCTTCACGAAACTTTACCAAATGGTAGTGTTCGTGGTCCGACAAAATCCTATATATTTTAGGTTCAAAAGGTCAAAAGGTCAACATAGGCCAAAGGTCAACCACTTTTTTCAAATTTCTAAAATCCTAAATTTTCATCCGATTGACTTGAAATTTGAAGAGGATTTACATATCGACGAACTGAATTCAACCACCAATTATTGATGAGATCAACATATTGATGATGATGATGATTTTGGCCTATTTGTTGACCTTTTGGCCTTTGCTGATCTCAAAAATAGTTGGTGGTTGAATTCAGTTTGCTGATATGTATATCCTATTCAAATTTCAAGTCAATTGGATGAAAATTGAGGATTTTAGAAATTTTTAAAAAGTGGTTAACCTTTGGCCTATGTTGTCATTTTGGCCTATGTTTATCTCAAAAATAGTTGGTGGTTGAATTCATTTCGCCGATATGTAAATCTTATTCAAATTTCAAGTCAATCGGATGAAAATTGAGGATTTTAGAAATTTGAAATGGTTGTTGACCTTTGGCCTATGTTGACCTTTTGGCCTATGCTGATCCCAAAAATAGTTGGTGGTTGAATTCAGTTTGCCGATATGTATATCTTATTCAAACTTCAAGTCAATCGGATGAAAATTGAGGATTTTAGAAATTTGAAAAAAGTGGTTGACCTTTGGCCTATGTTGACTTTTTGACCTTTTGACCCCAAAAATATATAGGATTTTGTCGGACCACGAACATTACCATTTGGTAAAGTTTCGTGAAGATCGGTTTCAAATTGTGACTTGTAGGCAAGTATAAGTGAGCGGACAGACAAACAAACAAACACACACACACACACAAACACACAAACCGGAGTGAGCAACATACTTGCAAAAATAATTATTATTTTTTGCCAAGTAACAAACCAACCAACCAACATACTTGCCGGAATCTTTTGTGGCAAGTAACAAGAAGACGTCATGCAGAGCACGATACTTGCAAAATCCACCTCCTTCCCCAAAAAAGGTTGCCCTTGATCCAGCTAATTGTCCATTTCATCAAGATTAAAACTGATGATCTTGATCAAAACTCGTGTCAATAGGATGAAAAGTGAGGATTTTTCAGATGAAAATTGCGGATTTTAGAAGTTTGATCTGGAGTTGACCTTTGACCTTAAAAATAGATGGTTTCCCAATTCAGTGAGGCACTATGCAAATGCTGTTAAATTCTCAAGTCAATCGGATGAAAATTGACGGTTTTTCAGTTGAAAATTGATGATTTGGGAAGTGTGACCTTGAGTTGACCTTTGACCTTTTTACCTCAAAAATAGTTGGTTTCCCTATTTAGTGATGCACTATGCAAATGCTGTTAAATTTTCAAGTTAATCGGATGAAAATTGATGATATTTGAGATGAAAATTGATGATGATTTTGGAAGTTTGACCTTGAGCTGACCTTTGACCTTTTGACCTCACAAATAGTTGGTTTCCCTATTCAGTGAGGCACTATACAAATGCTGTTAAATTCTGAAGTCAATCGGATGAAAATTGACGGTTTTTCAAATGAAAATTGACGATTTGGGAAGTTTGACCCTGAGTTGACCTTTGATCTTTTCACCTCAAAAATAGTTGGTTTCCCTATTTAGTGACTAATTATACAAATGCTGTTCAATTTTCAAGTCAATCGGATAAAAATGGTGATTTTAGAAATTTGACCTCCAGATGACCTTTGGCATGTGACCTCAAAATCAATAGGCTTCTCAATTGTGACGACCTCTACAACTTGGTGAAGTTTCATGACGATCGGTTTTGAATTGTGACCTGTAGGTGAGTGACAAACAGACAAACAGACAAACAGAATAACAAACGCAACCACCAAATATACTTGAAAAATCTTCGATTTTGCAAGTAACAAACAAACAGACAGGGGTGAAAACATAACCTCCATCCACCTTCGGTGGCGGATGTAATAAAAGTGTCAAACAGAGTGTATATGCTGAAATCAAAGGGTGGAAATTGTTTTCTCAGCATCATGAGGTCATACTTGTCAAGAAAAGTTCTGCAATAGATATACCGTACTGTATTTTGACAGAACTTCTCTTAACAACTATCTCTGACTTCATGATGATTAGAAAACCATGAAACATATCCTGTGTGAGATTGGGAGAACGTGATCGTCTCGGTGCTCACATAGACTATGGTGGTTGGGTCGTTACACCCTTTGCCCCTTACTCACACTCCTTGCCCACACTGCGCGCAAACTCCCCCCGGCATACTCTCCAGAGATGGTGGGTAAGTGCTAGTTGGCAGCAACAGACGTTCGGAACTCACTTAGTCACTTCAGTGCATTTTGTTTTAGTTCTTCATCAATGTGTACCATTAGGTGCTCAAGGCAGCCATCTCCAGTGATTTGAGGCATCCCAGAGAGCTCCCTCCACATCCATCGGAAATGAGTCACTTTCAAGGTCCATTGCCAGCATCTAAACACACACAATGGGCAATCTTTTAAGTAATGTTCCGCAGTCATGAACTGTGCACATTGCAGATGGGGCACTGCCGTTTGACTGGGTAATTTATCGAATACATCATCCCTTGATAAAGTACCCCCATGTACGTGTAACTCGAGCACGGAAATGCATGAAATATTAACTGTACTTTGAGCAACAGGCGTGCCTGTGAAACCTTTATTTTCTGCAGCTCTTCAACTTGGCTCTTGATGGAACATGCAATCAGCAGACTATTTGCTATCTGCAGTTGAGATGCGATTTTCAAAAACTCATAAGCAATACAGATTAATTTTTTTCCCTCCACACTTTAAGGTTATATACTATAATCACAGTGTTCAGCCTATACAATAATGCCATCCACTATAATCACAGTGTTCAGCCTATACAATAATGCCATCCACTATAATCACAGTGTTCAGTCTATAAAATAATGCCATCCACTATAATCACAGTGTTCAGCCTATACAATAATGCCATCCACTATAATCACAGTGTTCAGCCTATACAATAATGCCATCCACTATAATCACAGTGTTCAGCCTATACAATAATGCCATCCACTATAATCACAGTGTTCAGCCTATACAATAATGCCATCCACTATAATCACAGTGTTCAGCCTATACAATAATGCCATCCACTATAATCACAGTGTTCAGCCTATACAATAATGCCATCCACTATAATCACAGTGTTCAGCCTATACAATAATGCCATCCACTATAATCACAGTGTTCAGCCTATACAATAATGCCATCCACTATAATCACAGTGTTCAGTCTATACAATAATGCCATCCACTATAATCACAGTGTTCAGCCTATACAATAATGCCATCCACTATAATCACAGTGTTCAGCCTATACAATAATGCCATCCACTATAATCACAGTGTTCAGTCTATACAATAATGCCAACCACTATAATCACAGTGTTCAGCCTATACAATAATGCCATCCACTATAATCACAGTGTTCAGCCTATACAATAATGCCATCCACTATAATCACAGTGTTCAGTCTATACAATAATGCCATCCACTATAATCACAGTGTTCAGCCTATACAATAATGCCATCCACTATAATCACAGTGTTCAGCCTGTACAATAATGCCATCCACTATAATCACAGTGTTCAGTCTATACAATAATGCCATCCACTATAATCACAGTGTTCAGCCTATACAATAATGCCATCCACTATAATCACAGTGTTCAGCCTATACAATAATGCCATCCACTATAATCACAGTGTTCAGTCTATAAAATAATGCCATCCACTATAATCACAGTGTTCAGCCTATACAATAATGCCATCCACTATAATCACAGTGTTCAGCCTATACAATAATGCCATCCACTATAATCACAGTGTTCAGTCTATACAATAATGCCATCCACTATAATCACAGTGTTCAGCCTATACAATAATGCCATCCACTATAATCACAGTGTTCAGCCTATACAATAATGCCATCCACTATAATCACAGTGTTCAGTCTATACAATAATGCCATCCACTATAATCACAGTGTTCAGCCTATACAATAATGCCATCCACTATAATCACAGTGTTCAGCCTATACAATAATGCCATCCACTATAATCACAGTGTTCAGCCTATACAATAATGCCATCCACTATAATCACAGTGTTCAGCCTATACAATAATGCCATCCACTATAATCACAGTGTTCAGCCTATACAATAATGCCATCCACTATATTCACAGTGTTTAGCCTATACAATAATGCCATCCATGGCTCTTTCTTATATATTGTGTATCATGACTCAATTCACTTGCGATAAATTGTAGAAAAGTGGCATTCTACTTTTTGCTTCGACAAATACAGCAACATTATGACAAAATGCAATTTCTCTTTCTCCTATTTATTTCCAAACTTCTTTTCTTTTCTTCTTACACTCGCCTGACCCTATCTAGACCTTTCGCTTTTCAAACACCCTCCCTTCTCTCAATTTTATTTTTCTCAATTTTGTGCATACGTAATAAATAGAGGATGCCTACAACCATCTTTGCTACCTAAACACCTTTGTTGTGTCCATCTTTTCCATTTTGCTCAGAATATGTAAATTACGGATTTATTTATTTATTTTAAGAGTTATTGGGTGTTTTGGTGGCACTAACTTTTATAAGCAACATTTTAGTGCCCATTTAAGGTCGTGCTGAAGGCATTTAAAGTCTCAACCATAAGATGCGGACGAGCTTCACACATAGACATTACAAGGCAGGGTAACCAGATTATCTATCCGCCAACCTCGTGAAGATCATAAATGATCTAACTCGGCTTTTATCAATTATTACAAAATGACAATTCTCCTCGGGGTTGCTGTTTTCAGATGTTTAGAATCTAAATCCTTAATATTGATGTACCGTATTCTGCGCAGAGCGTCGGTGCTGCCGATACAGTTTCTTGGCAAGGGTTAAACTGCGGTGGTTTGCCATTCTCAATTACCATCGTTGTTTGTCTGTGCTCTATCCTTTCAAATGCTGAGCTCAAGCAACGAAGCAACACATACCATTTATAAAGTGTTAGGTATGACTCGGCTAGGGCTTGAACAACTGATATCCCAGACTCAGAGCGGACTCTCTAACCATTATACCAATGAGTCTGGTTAAATCATTAGTACTCCCACGTCAAGCCAGATTTAAAACAGAATCTATAATTGTTCCCTCAAGGGCTTCAATCAGGTGGTGGACTGCCATCTCATGTCATCCTCCATCCCGACATGCAATCGTTATTTACACCCATTGATCCTGTCTATCTCTAACCCTAACCCTTGTATTGTCTATATATATATATACAGACTTGGCATTTGATATGGAATTTTTTTTTTCTTGACTTGGGTTTCCTTTCTGAACTCAGTATATCAATCTGGTGAGTTTCTTTTACGCTTCGGTGATTTCTTTGTTAAAAGAACCATGTCACTGATTGTCCGTCACAGCAAGAAGTCAATAACAGGATTATATCACAGGTGGCGTGGCAAAATGTACGGACAGGTAAATTTGACGATTGGCTTCACAATCAGGTATATAAGGGTTGTTGCGTTCTGCATTAGTGGAAAACAACTGCTGCACGTCTACAAAAGTTATTGCCGCTTCCTCTGGAGATGGTCCGTCAACTCGACAATGCTGTTTGTCATAGAGTGGCGGCTTTACGAAATTCCGGCATGAAACAGCGTGCTATTGCTCGGCAGTATGGCATCACTCAAGGTCAGGTGTCAAAGATCCCGAAACGAAATGCTCAGAGGGGTGTCCCTACTCCAATATCGAGGCCAGGACGTCCCCGCAGAACCACAAGGAGGGATGATCGCCAACTGCACCAGTTAGTCCGCAATGGCCGTACCAAGTCAGCTAATCGGCTTAGGGCTGAGTGGCAGCAACTGACAAATGTGCCTGTATCCAGAAGGCTAGTCAACCAAGGACTGGTTCAAACAGGCTATCGTGCCACGAGTCCCCTGAGAATGCCACGCCTGACAAGACAACACTACCAGCGCTGATTGCAGTGGGCCAGAGAGCACCGTCAATGGCAGCCAGGACACTGGAATCACGTGATCTTCAGTGACGAGTCTTGATTTCTGGTCTATCGTCAAGATGGCCATGTCCGAGTGCGCAGACAAGTGCATGAAGCCTACAAGGAAGATTGTATAGTGCCAAGAGTCCAAGATGGAGGTGGTGGGGTGACTGTTTGGGCTGCTTTTGATGCAGGGGGCAAAACTGACCTGGTTGTTCTGAATGGAAACCTGAACCAGTTCAAGTACAGGGCCATTCTGGAAGAAACATTGCTTCCATTTGCTCGTGCAGCCTTTCGAGGAAACTTTGTCTTCCAAGATGACAATGCATGGCCTCATCGTGCTCGCATGATCCAACACTTTCTTGCTGACCGTGGTGTAGAGCATATGGAGTGGTCTGCCATGTCCCCAGATATGAATCCGATAGAGAACTTGTGGGCAGAATTAACGCGTCAAATCGACAACTTGGACCAGCAGCCGACCTCTGTGCGTGAATTGCAGCAGGCTATTGTCACTGCATGGCAAGAGATTCCTGTCCAAACCTTGGCAAATCTCGTGAACAGCATTCCTCAACGTGTGCGTGCTCTCCTGAATGCTCATGGGGGTCGCACGACGTATTGAACTGTAATTTTACTGTCCGTAATCCCAGTCGTAATTTAACTTTTGTTTTTGTTAAAAAAATTTTTGGCTGATGTGCAAAATAAAGAAATACTTCTGGAAAACATACAGAAGTTTAACACAGTACTGTCCGTGAATTGAGTTCAATATCAGTTTACATCACTTTCAAGGATCAATTTATTTGCTTTGAAATGTCAAATGTGGTTTTTGTTTCTTTTAAAGGTCACATTAACAAAATCTAGAATAATTTCAACATAATTCCAATGAACTTTTGGTTCTAAGTCAACTTGAAAAGTAAGTTCCTGAAAAAGAACTTGAAAAAATATATATATATAAATACAGACTTGGCATTTAATATGGAATATTTTTTTTGTGGGGGTGAACTTACTTTTCAAGATGTCTCAGACCCAAAAGTTCATTGGAATTATGTTGAAATTATTCTACATTTTGTTAATGTGACCTTTAAAAGAAACAAAATCCACATTTGACATTTCGAAACAAATAAATTGATCCTTGAAAGTGATGTAAACTGATATCGAACTCAATTCATGGACAGTACTGTGTTAAACTTCTGTACGTTTTACAGAAGTATCTCTTTATTTTGCACATTAGCCAAAATTTTTTTTAACAAAAACAAAAGTTAAATTACGACTGGGATTACGGACAGTAAAATTACAGTTCAGTCCTTCGTGTAACCCCCACGAGCATTCAGGAGAGCACGTACACGTTGAGGCATGCTGTTCACGAGATTTGCCAAGGTTTGGACAGGAATCGCTTGCCATGCAGTGACAATAGCCTGCTGTAATTCACACACAGAGGTCCCCTGCTGGTCCAAGTGGTCGATTTGACGCGTTAATTCTGCCCACAAGTTCTCTATCGGTTTCATATCCGGGGACATGGCAGGCCACTCCATATGCTCAACAACATGGTCAGCAAGAAAGTGTTGGATCATGCGAGCACGATGAGGCCGTGCATTGTCATCTTGGAAGACAAAGTTTCCTCGAAAGGCTGCACGAGCAAATGGAAGCAATGTTTCTTCCAGAATGACCCTGTACTTGAACTGGTTCAGGTTGCCATTCAGAACAACTGGGTCAGTTTTGCCCCTGCATGAAAAGCAGCCCAAACGGTCACCCCACCACCTCCAGCTTGGACTCTTGGTCACCAAGTCCCAACAAACAAACAAACCACCAACAAACAAACGGTCACCAACAAACGGTCACCCCAACAATACAATCTTCGTTGTGGGCTTCATGCACTTGTCTGCGCATTCGGACGCGGCCATCTTGATGATAGACCAGAAATCTAGACTCGTCACTGAAGATCACGTGATTCCAGTGTCCTGGCTGCCATTGACGGTGCTCTCTGGCCCACTGCAATCGGCGCTGGCAGTGTTGTCTGGCCAGGCGTGGCTTTCTCAGGGGACGCCTGGCACGATAGCCTGCTTGAACCAGTCGTTGGTTGACTAGCCTTCTGGATACAGGCACATTTGTCAGTTGCTGCCACTCAGCCCTAAGCCGATTAGCTGACTTGGTACGGCCATTGCGGACTAACCGGTGCAGCTGGCGATCATCCCTCCTTGTGGTTCTGCGAGGATGTCCTGGCCGAGGTATTGGAGTAGGGACACCCCTCTGTAGGCTATGAGCCGAGGGGTCGACCATGCTCAATCAGAGGGAGGATGGCTAACAGTTATTTTTGGCAAGGCCAAGGTCCCTAGTGCTGAAAAAAATGTGATAGCAGTGTGAAACTCTTAGCCGTATCTGTGTTATCATCACATTTGTCAGATCACCCATTTATCGCTTTTCGGGTCATTTTTCCCGCTTAAGATTTAGGGGGTGGGGTTAGTTTTTTGGCTCTCAAATAATATCACGTGTATATATCAGCTAGTGTGGTATATCAGGTAAAAGGTTATTGAATTACCTTTCAAATGATGTATAGAAAGTGCCTGTGTGATCTATAGTATCCTCTTTATAATGATTATTAAAACATAATTATTTCCACCAACTCTCAAAACTTCATCACAAAATCCCCAATTTTAGGAACAAAAATAGGCAAAAATCAAAAGGTATGTAAAAGGTATGTTTCGATTTGAGACACACATGCAGTATAATTAGAGTCAATATCCTCACACATATGATCATGATGTGCTATGAAATTCAATGCAATATGTGTAGACATGCTAATACGAATGTTGTCATCAATGTCAATATTTTCATTATATTTTAGGTGATTTGCAACCATGACAGCGGTGCACGACATCTAATGTATTTCTCTTTGTAGATTTGTTGGTGCAGAATACATTTTTAAGCAACTATAGCAACTGATGCTAATTTGTAGTAGTGGTGGTGGTGGTGGTCTCATTCGATATTATGTGTCTTTCCAGGTGAGACGGTGGTGGTGATATTGGTGGTGATGAAACAGAGTGTACCGCAGATAGACAATTGAACAAATACTTGCAATGGAGATTGCGATCACTCAGAAAGTTCCCAAGGACGTTTGTATCATTCATAAGCTATCGTTAGATGTCAAACCAGAAGATCCGCTCATAAGCCCTCAAACATTCGATTCGTGGACTACATTGCTGGATGCGGCCAAAATACGGAACCATGCACCCATTCTCGACCTTGCTCAGTCGCTGCCAGAGAAGGAGATTCCCCGAGTATTCTACCACAGGCAGTGCAGGAGCGTGTTCACCATGAAGCGAGATTTGGAAGCACTGAAACGAAAAGCTGAATCCAATTTAACCGACGATGCTGCTGCAACATGTTCAGCGAGCAAGAGACAAGCCAGAAGGGCATCTTCGGAATCACGCATCTATGAACCGGATTGTATATTCTGTGGAAAGACCAAGTGGTGCAAGGGAACGTCATCCCGTGAAAAGTTGAGCAAGGCTGTTGATCTGAGAGCAGATGAAACACTGCGAAACAGCGCCGTGCGTAAATGTGACACGAAAATCATGGCTGCCACAAGTAGAGACATTGTGGCAGCTGAAGCACGATACCATTTCTCTTGCTACAGAAGTTACACGAGACCAAGCACTAAAGATGCACATGACAGAAACACGGCCGCCACAAACGAATCTGACTACACTGAAGAAGAAGCATACAATGAGTTGCTAGTATACATCCGGAACCATATAATCCCGAATAAGGAAATTGTTAGGATGACAACGCTGGTAGAGCACCTACAATCGATAATGACATCAAGAGGGTTGCATGGGATAAGAACTGCTCCAAGAAAAAACCTCGCACGGAAACTGGAAACTGATCTTGGAAATAGCGTTCACATCTTTCAAGACAACAGTGGAAAACTGATTGTCGTACCTGATAATGTAACACTACAAGATGCTGTCAAAGAAATACAAACACTTAAACAACAACTGAGCATTTGGAAAGGGAAATCATCAAACATGTCCAAAGTCATTGATCAGACATCGACACACATCAGATCGATGATAAGGAAGGATAACAAACCAACTCCATGGCCCTATCATCCAGCCGACGTCGACAATGACTCTTTCGTCGTTCCCGTCTATCTCCAGCGCTTTATGCTTGGCCTCTTGACTGGAGATCCGGAAAACGAGCTTCCATCAAACAGGGTCATCATGCTGATGCAATCTTTCAGCCAGGACATTATCTATGCAGTGAGCTGTGGACAACAAAAGCCTCCGAAACACATGTTGCTCCCATATGCAGTTAAGACTCTCACAGGGAACGTAGAACTAATTCGCACATTGAACCATCTTGGACATGCAATATCCTACACTCAACTGGAGGAAAATGACACTGCACTATGTCTTCAAAAACTTGCAGCAAACTTAAATGAGCAAACAGTCCTACCAAGCAGCATCCAGCCGTATGTATTCACAAACTTGGCATGGGATAACATTGATAGACTGGAAGAGACGCTGACCGGGAAAGGAACAACACATCGAGTCAATGGCATTGCAGTGCAGGCCAAAATGTATGGACCACACCTTCCAAAGGAGCCACTTCCGAAGATCGAGAAGCTCAAGCAAAGAACAGTCTGCATAACAGAAGAAACACTGCCTGTCTACATTGCAGGTAAACGTGTTGGGCCTCATCCACTACAAACATTATCAACAGCTGCAGCGGAAAACAAGATGGCTATGGAAGTTGCTCAAATCAAGAATCTTCTTTGGGTCATTGCCCGTCAGGTGGACCCAGTAACACAAAAAACACCAAGTTGGACAGGATTCAACATCACCGTCAGGGCATCTATCAGCGTCTCTCAGGATATTGTTAGATATATGCCTACAATAAATGCACCAGCTACAGAGATGTCCACAGTCGCAGAAATCTTGAAGCAGTCTGAAAGCGTCCGACAGATCCTACACTTGCAGGACATCGTCGTCGTCATGGATCAGGCCCTGTATGCTAAGGCTGCCGAGATCGTCTGGAAACACACAGACACATATGCTAACATCGTACTTCGCCTTGGCACGTTCCACACAATCTGCAATGTGATGTCGATTCTTGGTGCTCGTTTCCAAGATGCTGGTCTTAGAGACTTTTGCATCGAAACAGGAATCGTCGCAGAAGGCTCACTCAATCGGGTTATGGAGGGGAAGATGTACAACCGAGCAGTCCGTGTACATAAGAGCATCTACGAAGCATTCATGAGGCTTGCGTGGATTGAATTTTTCCCTTGGTTGGAAAAGATGCGACCAGAGGCAACACAGACGGTCACTACGTTGTTAGCAGAAGTTGCTGAATTGGGACAAGATGAGAGCCAGTGGAACAACCTGTTGGAAGATCAATCGTGTGAAGAAGTTCAGGCTGTTTGGAAGCAATTCCTGCATCACCTTCGTCATGATAATGGTGAATTGTCGTCATTCTGGATGTCGTACGTGGATATCGTTGAAACGGTCTTGCTTGCTCTACTGCGCGCTTCCCGAGAAGGTAATTGGCCATTACATCTATCTGCTATCCAAGCCATGATTCCTTGGTGCTTTGCATATGACAAAATCAACTATGCACGGTATTTATCAGCATACTACGCACAAATGACAAACCTTCCAACGCAGCACCCTGGCATCTTCCAAGCGTTCTCGGATGGGTACTTCTCAGTTCAAATGTCAAAAAGCAATCCGTTTGGACGCATTCCAGTTGACCGAACTACTGAGGTCACTGTCAACAAAGACACACAGACACCAGGTGGCACTACCAGGTTCAACTTGAAATCTGGAGCAGTGAAGCGCTACTATGTCACATCCGAACACAGGAGTGCGTTTCTCCGCCAGATGAGGGAAATGGTGAATGTGAGCAACACACACGTACAACACGCGGATCTGCAGCAAACACGGATCAAGAAAGATGAGGACGCTGTATCATCACTGATAACTCTGATCCAGAGTTGGGTGAACCCATTCACTATGGCTAGCTCTCTCATCAGTATTTCCACCGCACGCGCAGCCCCTCCAAATATTGCCAAGGATCTGGAGAAAGCATGGGAAGTCGGACACAAGTGCTACACAAACTTCAAGATTGAGCGACTTGAGAGCAACCCACCAATCAAGAAATTCCACGACCCTTTGCAACTGAACAAGCTGAAGACTTTCAGCAACCTCACTAAGAAGAAGGAATGCAGAAGCAATGGCAGGGCAGTAATTCTTCAAGCAGACAGAGCTCTATTTGGTAGAATTATCGTGATGGCACAGGGCCGAGATCTTCACATGGCAGAGGTGCTATCTCATCCTCTAGGTCCCTTGCCATGGGCCCTGGCGACACCCGAAGGCCTTTTACGGAAAACCAACAAAGCTGCCCTAGCCACGGCCTTGCAAAGGACTGTGACCCCGGCTGAAAGGATACCCGACAATTCGGCAACAATTATTGACGGGATGCTCCTTATACAGAAGGTGGCAGGTGATCAAACTACATTTGCCGAAGTGGCCATGATTGTCCTATCCATGGCCCTGAAGGATGGATGCAGTAGCCAGAGGATCGATGTCGTCTTTGACACCTACAAGGAGACTTCCATCAAAAACAGCGAACGGTTAACCAGGGGGGAAGAACTTGGACTTGAGCTGAAAAACATCACGGCATCTCAAATTGTAAGGCAATGGCGCAAGTTTCTCAGCTATGTTGGGAACAAGTCAAGTCTTATCATGTTCCTGGTCGAAGAGTGGAAGAAACCAGAGTACATCAGACGCCTACAGGGAAAGGTTCTCTTTGTAACATGCGATGACAAGTGTTATCAGATCACATCTGATGCCAGCCAAGAAGTAGTGGCCCTGGAAAGCACACACGAGGAAGCAGATGGTCGTCTGTTCTTGCATGCTGCCCATGCTGCCGCACATGGATACCAGTCTGTGCTTATTAGCTCAGATGACACCGACGTACTTGTCATTGGCTTGGCATTTCATACCAAGATTCATGCCAAGTTGTTTCAGAAATGTGGCACCAAAGCAAGGGTTAAATCCTAGACATAGGGAAAATAGGAAAGTCAGTCGGCACAAATGTATGTCAGGCCCTAATTGGAATGCATGCCTATACCGGATGCGACACAGTCAGCACGTTCGCTGGACGAGGAAAACTGACTGCACTAAAACTCATCAGAACCAACAAAGATGTGCAGGATGCATGTACACAGCTGGGAGAGGACTGGGACGTCAGTGAGGAACTGATGGATAAATTGGAGAACTTCACTTTTCTCATGTACGCACCGAAGTCGGGGACAGTGAAGGTGAATGACTTGAGATATCACCTGTTCTGTGCCAAGAGGGGAGAGATCGACAGTCACCAGCTACCTCCGTGCAAAGACTGCTTAACCAAACATGCACAGCGAGCCAACTATCAAGCCGCTATTTGGAAGAGGAGTCTCAAGATGGATCCAGCAGTACCGAGTCCAATCGGGAAAGGATGGCACTGGGATACCCAGGATGGTCGTGTGCAGCTGGCAGTCGACTGGATGCAAGGACAGCCCGCACCACAGGCGGTTCTGGATTTACTGGCATGCACCTGTTCGAAAAGATGCACACTACCCATGTGTGTCTGCATGGCCAGTGGTTTGAAGTGCACAGAGATCACATGTGACAACCAGAGAGTGTATGGTGAGAGTGATGACAGTTCGGCAGAAGACGATGAAGAAGACGACGACGATGACGAGGATAACTTCTGAATTGTAGAACTGTATGGAGAAAGATCATGTACATATGTGTAACAAATATGGTGTACGCTGAATTGATAACTCGTGTACTTTATGGTATGATGTCTATAAATATATGTTGCTTAAATAGAAAGTACATTGTTTTCCTTTGGTTTACTTTATGTATAGCTGGTAATATAAGAGAACCATACAACACTACAAGACTAAAAACGTTTGCATGAATATGATGTAAATTATCTCGCCAAGTTAGGGTACATCAGGATACATACATATGCATGGAGTACTGGAGTAGGTTAATCATCACATGCATCATACGTCTGTGGTATATTCAAGAACACCACATACAGTTTGGTCATAATGCCTTCATATTTTTAGAATTAGACATTTCTGACACCAATTTCAGTACTTTTTGGCCTATATATGGCTGACATCCCAATATTATATATACTATTTTTAGACCAATAATGGTATACAAACTATATACATGCTGTTGGTCAAAAATCGTAAAATGTAAGTCAATATATCATAAGAGCGGAAAGATATACATTTATGGATTTTAGGTCATGGTTACAGCAACTACTGTATATTGGATTTTCTCATCTTTATCAAGGTGTATGAGATTTAAGGCCCAAATTTGACTTTAATCATACTGTGTGTTTCTCAAATTCAAAAATTCATTTAATATCCACCAAACTGAATTTTTGCCTAATTTTGTTTTCATTGGGGATTTTGTGATAAATTTTTGAGGGTTGGCGGAAATAATTATGTTTTAATGATCATAAAGAGGTTACTATATATCACACAGGCACTTTCTATACATCATGTGAAAGATAATTCAATTACCTTTCACCCGGTATACAACACTAACTGATACATATAGGAGATATTATTTGAAAGCCCCAAAACGAACCCTACCCCCTAAATCTTAGGCGGAAAAATTACCGAAAGCGTTATTGGGGTGGTCTGACAAATGTGATGATAACACAGATACGGCTAAGAGTTTCACACTGCTATCACATTTTTTTCAGCACTAGGGTCCCTGGCCTTGCCAAAAATAACTGTTAGCCATCCTCCCTCTGATTGAGCATAATGTCGAAAATTTGAGGGTCTGGCTCATAGCCTACTGAGCATTTCGTTTCAGGATCTTTGACACCTGACCTTGAGTGATGCCATACTGCCGAGCAATAGCACGCTCTTTCATGCCGTAATTTCGTAAAGCCACCACTCCATGACAAACAGCATTGTCGAGTTGACGGACCATCTCCAGAGGAAGCGGCAATAACTTTTGGAGACATGCAGCAGTTGTTTTCCACTAATACAGAACGCAACAACCCTTGTATACCCGACTGTGAAGCCAATCGTCAAATGTACCTGTCCTTACATTTTGTCACGCCACCTGTGATATAATCCTGTTGTTGACTTCTTGCTGCGAAAGACAATCAGTGACATGGTTCTTTCAACATAGACATCACCGAAGGGTAAAATAAACTCACCAGATTGATATACTGAGTTCAGAAAGTAAACCCAAGTCAAGAAAAAATATATATTCCATATTAAATGCCAAGTCTGTAGTTAATATGCGAATAGATAAGTGGGGGTATGATATGCCGGATTTAGGGTATAATTGTTTTTTTTCAATAAACTTAGAAGACCTAGATGATTTTAATCAGTCTCGTAAAGAAGAATATTATCCGCTTGGTGAGGACATGGAGTTATGTGGAAGTACAATTAGCAAACAACAAATACATGAGTTAGGAAATAAAAAAATATATGATAGCATAGCGATGGTTTGTATAACAAAGAAGGAAGGTAATGAGATAAAAATAGAAAGCTGAGGAATACAAACCGATTTGGCAGTGGGAAGATGGGGTGGTATTATCTGTCATAATATTAATCTCACATATATTTCTGATACATAAATGGCAGGAAGAAGACTACAAGAGAATTATAATTTTTGTATTCAGGGATACCTACAAGAAAAGGGTGCTCGGTATTACATACCTTATGAATTGGAGCATATACATGGGAATTTTGTAATTAAAAACTGGCCTTATACTGATATTGCGAAACCCACAAATAGAGACTTGATTAAAATATTAAATAAAAATGAACTTCTCAAAGTTATGAAATATAAAACTCTTTTAGAAATCATCAACAAATCTTATTGGTATCCTATTATGAGAAAAATAATTACAGATACAAGAATATCTCAAAATCCAGATGAATATATGTATAATATTCTTTGGGGCTCAAACTCAAGGGTAGCAAGGGATGAGGAAGGAGTTGAAGAAGAGAGGGAGGAAAGAGAGAAAAGAGAGAAGGAAGAGAGTGAGAAAAAGGAGAGGGAGGAAAGAGAGAGGGAGGAGAAGGAGGAAAGGGAGAAAAGGAGAAGGAGGAAAGGGAGAAAAGGGAGAAGGAGGAGAGGGAGAAAAAGGAGAAGGAGGAAAGGGGGAAAAAGGAGAAGGAGGAAAGGGAGAAAAGGGAGAAGGAGGAGAGGGAGAAAAAGGAGAAGGAGGAAAGGGGGAAAAAGGAGAAGGAGGAAAGGGGGAAAAAGGAGAAGGAGGAGAGGGAGGAAAGAGAGAAAAAGGAGAAGGAGGATAGAGAGAGGTAGGAAAAATATAAAAATATGACCATTTCTGAGATTAATAAAAGATTGAATGTATTACAGAAAATATATCAATCTCAATGCACCGAAGAGGAAAATAAAGAATTAATGACTCTTGGGAAGATATTGGTTTCAAAATTTGCTGAGATGAGTTCAGGGATAATATATACATGAAGAAGAGAAAGGTCATATAGTTGATGATGTTGGTGTTATTGACTCTAGTTAGTTTTTTTCTTAAATAAATGGAGGAGAGAGTGAAAACATTTCTAAGGATTCTTTATGTTTTAAAAATAAAGATCGAAATGTATATGTTAAAAACCAAAAAGGTTTTGGCACTATGTAGGACTTTTTCTCATAAATAAATATGAGTTATTGTCTCAAATGTAAAAAGAAAACTAAATCTAAAAATATCTCTTATGTTAAAGCTAAAAATAATAGAGTTTATCAAAAAGGAATGCGTCAAGGGTGGGGCTCTAAAAAGTGCCTATTCATCTCTCCTAAAAGTGGAGGAGACATACAAAAGTTTCTGTCAGGAAGTAAATTTACAACAACTGGAATTCCAGGGGAATTACACCTTCCAGGGTATTCTTTCTGTGGTCCAGGAACAAACTTGGATAAAAGATTAGATGAGGCTGACAATCCTAAACCTTGGTCTAAACCTATAAATAGGGTTGATGAAGTGTGTATGAAGCATGATATTGCTTATGGGAATACCACTACAATGGATGAAAAACATGAAGCAGACAGAGAAATGTTGTATAATTTGTCTTTGATACGAAATCCTACGTTGAGAGAGAAAGTTGATAGGTTTATTGTGAAAAAAATGATAAGTGCTAAATTGAAACTTGGTCTTGGTTATTCACGCTCAAAAAACTATTAAGCTCTAATGATGTTATCAAGACTGAGGAGCTTTTCACTGATGAATTACATAAACCCATAAACGCAAAGTTTAAAAGAAGGAAAGTTTATTCAAAAGACACCGACCACATCTGGTCCGCTGATTTAATTGAATTGAATAATGATAGGGGATATAGGTATGCTTTAACAGTTATTGATTTGAGGAGTAGATATGCTTGGGTTGTTCCTTTGAAAAACAAAAGGGGTTATACTCTTATGTTAGCTTTCAGTGGAATATTTAGTAAAAGCAAAAGGAAACCAAAGAAGTTATAGACTGATGAGGGAACAGAGTTCTATAACAAAATATTTATGAAATTTCTTAAGGGGGAGGGTATTAAATTATACAGCACCTTTAATGAAGGAAAGGCAGTTGTTATTGAGCGTTTTAATCGCACTTTGAAAGATAGATTATATTAAAAAATTCACACAACTCGGTTCTCAACAATGGGTGTATTTAATCCAGAATATTGTAGATAATTACAATAATACAGTTCATTCATCAACAAAATCAAAACGGTCGGAAACATTTACAAAATTAGAATATGAAAAGGAAATTAATTTGAGAAAACCCAAGTTCAAAGTTGGTGATATTGTAAGAATGTACAGATGGAAAAGCCATTTTGAGAAAGGTTATACAAAAAAATGGACTAATGAATTATTTAAAATCGTTGATGTAATGCATACAGTCCCTTGGACCTACAAATTATATGATTTAAATGGAGAAGAAATCTTGGGTTCATTTTACTCACAAGAATTACAAAAAACAAAGCTGATAAGCCATTAAACAACAACCATCCATTCTTTTATCCACCCCACCCAGATTAGTTAATTTAATTACTCGTAAAAAAATAAAAAATAAATCATAAGCCACGCCCACACAGACCACGCCCACACCGACCACGCCCACACAGACCACGCCCACACCGGCCACACCCCTCCATGCACCCCCACCCTTGATCTTCCACCCCCCTCATCCCACCCCCACCTTCCCCACACACACAAGGGGAGGGGAGGGGTGGGATGAGGGGTGTGGAGGATCGTTGGCAGGGGGCGCACTTCCCCCTTCTTTTTTCCTTTATTCTCTTTTTATAATTAAGAATTAAATAATTGTAGGCAAAGCAAATATAATCATATAATATTGAAAACATAAAAATCCTTATATTATTAAAACATTTTTCTTGAGGTATATATTCAGCTTCTTCCCAGCACAAGCCATCAGCTTCTTCCCAGCACAAGCCATAAGCTTCTTCCCAGCACAAGTCAAAGACACCAGATGTATTTAGGTTTTGAATCTCTTTCTGTTTAAGACAAGAGGGGAGAGAAAATATTAATATAGGGTGAAGCATGGAGAAGGTAAAGTGAATGAGGATATATAATAAATAAACCATACCTCTAAAAAAATCGAGCTTGGTGTCAAGGCCGTCGAGTTGAAAATTTAAAAAATCACAGGTTGGGAGTAAAAAACCACGCTTTGGGATCTCAAAATAATCCCAATCATAGTTGTGGTCTTCGAGGTTGTGGTCATCGATCTCAACTCTCATCTCTGTTAATGAAGGGTTTGTTTGAGGTGTTATATTCTGTTTAAAAAAAGAAAGACAAAACATGAGGAGAAATGATTAAAAGATACATCGTATTGTCAATAAATAAATGAATGTCAGCTCCCGTTTATTGGTGCCAGTCAGAGAGATGAATAATGAATTACCAGGGGTAGACTCTGATGGTGGTTTTGAATGAGACAACATCTCGTCTGTGTCTTCTTCGAGGTTATCTATCTATAATTCCAGTAATCTCTGTACGTTTGTACGTTTGTACGTTTGTACGTTTGTTTGTCTGTGACCGCTGTTTCTCGACAACCACGGGTCCGATATACTTCAAACTTGCCAGGTATATTGCTGGGGACCCGAGGATGTGCCTTTTCAAGGTTTGAAATTAATCGGACAAGTACTTACCGAGCTATGGCGATTTAGCCGTTCGCCGTTCACTTTGGCGTTGCGAATGGACCAAACCATTGCATGTAAATAGAGGGGGGGGTTCTGTGGTCGTTGCGAATGGACCAAACCATTCATGTAAATAGAGGGGGGGGTTCTGTGGTCGTTACTGCCACGTGGTTTCAAAGTTTTTTTTTGCTGTTGTTGTTTGCACGCATGTTTTTTTGCACCCACGTACGGGCACGCCCTAGGATGTTTACACACACACACCCCTACACAAATTTTTTTTTTTTTTTTTTGGCAAGGAACGGGCACCCACGTACGGGCACGTCCTAGCTTATATATAGTACGGGCATGCCCTAGTTACTACAAACAAAATAAAAAAAGAGAAATTACTGCGCTGAAGGAAGCCAGACAAAACATCACACACATTCTACGTCAGCCTCATTTAACGTCAACGTATTTTATTTTGTATCATACCTTCCACATGAATCTTCTAAGAACGGTGAAACATTGAATTCATTCAGAGACCTCCATCTGGGAGGCAGGTTGTTCAAACCCATATTCAGTTCGTTGTGAAACTCTTGAGAAACAACTTGAAATTCTGCCAGGACCTCATTTAAAATATTCCATTCCTCATGAAGGTCATTCGCATTGCTCTAATATAGAGAAAAAATAAATAATTAGTTTTAATCACATACAAAGCTCTCATTAACAGTGTTTAATACCAAATGAAACTAACCAATATCCTGATGAGTTGATATATTCTTCATCAGAGGAAAGACTGGAATAAGACAAGTTGACGCTCATCTTCGTCGATTCGCAATGTTTAAAATTGAACTGAACACAGCTTTTAATAATGTGTTTAGGGAATTGAAACTGAAACTGCTTGTCAGTTTTTCGGGGAAACTCAGGGCGTGTGTGTGTGTGAAAAACAGGAAACAAAACGATGAATAATTCTGGGAAGGGATCCAAGTTCTACAACATGTCATTTCTCAAAAGTGAAGGGAATTAATGAGAAAAGGTTCGAGTATGGTTAATGTCATCCCTGTCTTTTTTTTCTTTCTATTATATGAATGATAGAACCAAGTATTAACCAGACTAAAGAGTGGAGGTGTAATCAACCTTGGTATATAAATGGAAAACATAACGAATGTGAAAAATATCAAATAAGTCTTATTGAAAAGGCAACTGGTAAAAAAGTTCACAAAACAAATAAGAGAATTAATTTAAATACCGGTGAGTTGGGTAAAAAAGATGGAAATTTGTAGGATCATTGTTTGAGTGGTTTAGAGACTGAACAACAATTAATCAATGATAGTAAGAGTAGAAGGTCCGTGAGGCCAAGGGGGGCAGGAATAGAGGTGTTAAGGGGAAATGAAGAAAAGTGAGGGTGAGAGGGAAATTTACATGTTAGTGAATGGAGAAATGAGGGTGGTCCAGGAACAACATTTTTCCTCTACTGACATTGTACCTGTAGTGGGGACGTAGAGTAGAGTAGTTGGTTGATAATGACGTGGGATGTGGGTAGTATAAGGGATGACGGGGAGCACTAATATTAGGGGAGATAGATAGCCAGATGATGCTGTGTGCATGAGAATCTTTGTGGTGAGGGTGATGAAATGAGGCAATGCTCAAGAGGGATGTGTGTGTTGAGTGCATTGGCTTGCATGGTGTGCAAGTAGAGCTTGGTGGTATGGAATGAATGGTGTGGAGTAAATGGAGTGACTATTGTGGGATGAGTGGAGTGGAGTGCATGGTGCGAAGGAGTGGATGGGGGAAGGATGGACCCCTTCACGAATACCCGGGGAGGGTAGTGTAAAAGTAGGTAGAGGGAGTAGGTAAATTTGGTTGGATATTGACATCTGTGGTGCTGAAAGTGGGCAGCATTTTTATATACAAGCACAAAAATCTTAACCTTATTACAGTTCTATGACCCAGGACCTGTCCTTTTTGAAAGAAGATTGGAGGGGAGAGAAAGCACAGCAAAGCACAAAACACACTCATAAATTCATAACACTTGCTGCTTGCTTCTTGCATCTTGCTTCTTGCATCTTCTGTGTGCATATATCAAACTGGCAAGCCCCCGGACCTGCATACAGGCCATTCCTGCTCTTCAGGGCTAATTAAACTAACAACTCTTCTCGTCCCTAGCACACCATAATAAAAACACACAAATAATTCGTTTTATTTCATTGCCAAGCAGGGCCAACTGTAGCTGGTCCGACTGCGTGACATTGATGCCACTCAAAACAAGTGGTCCGGGGATGCAAGGTGAATTTGCAGCAAGGTGCTGCACAGTAGAGGTGTAAGGCCACAAAACCTGTGGTCCATAAGTGTAATATGTGCAGCAAAGTGTTTGTGGCAGCAACGTGCTATGCAGTTCGGCTGCACAGATGTAACAAAGTGCAGCAGTGGTGCTGCACAAGTCGATGGTGCTGCACAGTTTCACCTCAAAAATGGTCCTGGGGTGGGGGGGGGGGGAGAGACAAAGCACGACCAGCAAAGCGAAAAGGGCGCAAAGGTACACAGCAAAACAAGGTAATGCAGCATGAGGGGCGCGGAAGAGCGAGCAGAGCAAGCTCGTCCATATCCGTTCGTACCCCCCAACATCGGCTTACACTACCCTAGCCCTTCCTTGTATTTACAAATTCGTCTCTACATCTTGTCTCCCATATCCCCCTCTAATCCAAATTCGTCTCCCAATCCCTCCCAGGAAGGAAGGAATGGAACAAACACAATGTGTCTTTACGTCATGATGCGTCTTACACTCAAAACGTTCACATGGTCCTGGTGTGGAGCTTCGTCCTCTTGGTGAATGGCTGTGGATGGCGCGAAGTGATTTCTCATCCTAACTACACTACTGACATTTACTTTTAACCTACCCGGGGTCGTACCCTGCCAATTGGCCTCTTTAAACTATGTGGTTCTAAAAACCGATTTCCCCATTGACCACCCTGCGGTGCCCCTGAATTAGTGTCTCACTCCCCAATTTTTCACACTGTGCCCTTGCACAATTTCGGGGCTGGGTCGTGTGGCTCAACTAGCAGGTCTCCCTACCTGCGCACGTCCACCTCTGAAGTCGCCACCCGAGCTTACCTGCTCATGCGACTACCTAAACTGGGGAATGCCCCTCCTGGCACTTTACCCCTCTGATGCCCTCCTTGGCATTGGGCTACCCGGGCCCTTCCCTTGGATCCTCGGGCCCCAC